>NW_006290028.1:1278429-1303160 GCF_000327345.1 Myotis davidii | reverse complement strand
TCTGTATTTTCTAGATTCCACAGATAAGTGAAACTGTATGGTATTCATCTTTCTCTGTCTGACTTATTTCACTTAGCATAATACTCTCTAGGTCTACAGGTCTATCCATGTCATCACGAATTATAAGGTTTCATTCTTTTTATCACTGAGTAATCACTAAGACAAAAATACTTTTTTCTCCAAACCTAGATTTGGAAGCTTGAGAAAATCCAAATGAGAACCCAGATACTTATGGGAGGAGGAAATAATGATTTGTAAGGTTTTTTATGTTCTTGTCATTATAATTTATTATTTCTTAAAATGAGTCTTTTATTATTAGGTAAATATTTAAGAAAATAATTCTCACAACTAGTAATGACTTTAAGAACAGACATGAGATATACTACAAGAATTCAGAATTTTAACATTTTATTTGTTCATGTCAACAACCGAGGAGTCAGAAGATATGAGTTTCAGAATGGCCCTGCATTTAATTAGTTTCTCTTAAGCAAGTCATCTTTCTTCATGGCTTTGATTTAGTAATCTATCAAATGAATATGATAATCTCCTTGCAACCTCACATAATTCTTCATTTAGCCAATAAATATACTCTGAATACCTATTATGTGAAGGTTCTGGTGATACAATGGTGAGCAAAACCAGACATACCCTCCATGTTCATGGAATTTATAACAACATTAATCAGAGACACACAGATAATATAAAGTGTAAAATTAAATTGTGGGCATCAAAATCACAGAACCTGAACTTCAGAATTAAGAGATCTTTGGAATCGTCTAATATAATCTCCAATCCCTTCTTCAGAGATACACAAAATATGAAAGAATTTTTTTAAGTTTAAGATAAATGAGAAGTGGCAACTTTACTGTTATGTAATTTCAGAAAGATAACCAGATGTACTTCTGCTCCAACATTTACAATTAGAAACAAAACACAGCTTGCACTGAGAATCCATGACCTCCAATGTGGCTCATAATAGAAAAATTAATAGTGATACCTCATTAGCCAAAATGAGGTAAGCTCATATTGTGAAGGTAATAGGCTGAGGGCCCAGATCAAGGCCAGAAGTTCAGAAGAGAAATACTTTTTATTGCCCATAGTGAGAGAGGCATTTGGGTCTCTTTGAACGTTACCTTATTTAGAGCTGACTTGGAACCCAGACCTAATTTAACTTTTATTCATTGAGTGACCTTAATAAGCTTCTTGTTTTTCCTGGGACTGACTTTCCTCACCTGTAAAATGAAGATGTTATTAAGATAATGTTTTATGGCTCTGACTTTCAATGGCTCCACCACAACTAGTAGATCAGATGGAGCAGAAATAACAGCATTGGAGCAAAGAGTCAGATAAAAATGGGTTCAAATCCCTGTGCTGCCATTGTAATAACCTGGTAATTATGTATCAGGAAAGGAGGAAAGGGGAGGCTAGGTAATATAGGAATGCTATTTATACAGCTTTGCCAAAAAGCTACATTTAACAACTCAAGTCTGTTCCCCACTGATTGATGGGGGAAGGAACTGGACAGAGGCAGTTTAGACACAAGCCCAGTAAAGGTCTGAGTGATTTGGGAAGATGCCTACTTGTCTGGCTATCAATCACACCTGGGAACAAATTAGTGCCCGGGATGGGCATGACCACTGCAAGCAGGTGAAACTTGAATACTTAAAACTTCCAAACAAAGGAAGTTGGCTCCTTTCACTTCTCTCTTAGGCATCTGGTCCCTAACTCCTGTTGTAGGTGGCTGTGCTCCCCTGCATGCATGTGGTCCCACAGCCATGTGGGGCTGCTCCACACTAGGGACTGTTGGATTTAATTAACTTGGATGCTGAACTATACCCGGCTGCAACGTGGAATGAAAGCTCTGTACACTGGCCTTGCCTCTGGTTTTACTGAACCCATAGCTGCCACCTTTTCCAGGGCTGGCTTAAGGGGCAAGGGACTCTGAAACCTGAGAAATGCAACTTCACACCAATAAAGCCTTTTTCCACATCCCATCCTCCCATGAAGACTTCTGAAAATGCTTTATTTCAGCGGTACACCAAAAACCTCATTACCACTCGTGTCTGAAAAATCTGGCCTATTAATTCTTCCTACACCTGAAACCTCCTAATTACATAACCTAAAGCCACTTATCCTCTTAGGTCTAAGTTTCTTCAGGTGTAAAATGGGAATAATTACTATTCCATATGATTGTTGTGAATATTAAATGAAATCAGGTATATAAAGCAGCAGGCATGGTGTATGAAGTTTCCTTCCCTTCTCCTTGTTCTTGGGATTATAGTACCAACCACAGATACCTTCAAGCTTCTGATGATATGATTCACTCAAGCTAGCAGTTACCATGTGTCCAAACCCAATACTTCTACTAAAACTTGAGGATGTATCTGTAACTTCAAAGTTCATGCTATTTTTAAATGATGAGGAATGAGAAATGCAGCTAGATGTAAGGATTGGGTTGACACCAGGGGGACTTCTAACTGCCAAGGTGAGGAGATTTGAAGATGGCGGCATAGGTAAATGCCTGTACTCGCAGCGCGCCCCCCCCCCCCCCGTAACCACATCAAAATTACAGCTAAAATAGAGAATAACCATCATCCAGAACCACTGGAAAGCTGGCTGAATGGAAGTCCTACAACTAGAGAAGTGAGGAAAAGCACACTGAGACTGATAGGAGGTGTCGAGGCACAGAGCGGGCTGGTTCGGCACCCACATGTGCCACTTTTTTAATTGGGAGGGAGATTCTCTCTGTGGAGGCTGCCCAGAGGAGCAAGGGGTCCCAGCACCACACCAGAAGCGCAGCCCAGGCCTCAAGAGGTAGGAAGAGAAGTCCCTGTAAGTACAGGCTAGGGCTCAGTGACACAGAGACTACTGGAGACCCAGCTGTTCCTCTTGAAAGGCTGGCACCAGGGACTGAACGTACAAATTCCCACTTCCTCTGAACTCCAGCACCAGGGCGAGGCTCTGTGGAATACAGACACTTGCAAGGAGAAACTGGATTGTCTGGCATCAGGACAGGAACTCTGGGCAGCTTTCTCCCAGACGGAGGTGCTTGCAGGGATCACTGTTCCTATGCTGGGACCTCTGTAGTGGCAGGTTTGACTGGCAGCCATTTCTGTTGTCTCCACCTTGGAGATTCCCTAAAACCCCGCCTCATCCAATTTACAACCCCACCCAAGCTATGTGCAGTAGCTTTTTCATATGAATGTCCTGTCCTTGCTCAGGCTAAATTCTCTCAAAGCAAGCTGCAGATGGGTCATGGAGCCCCAAAGCTACCAATAAGAGGACTAAGACCTGGCACCAGCACCAGCCTGCCTTGCCTCATCTGGGCACTTCCAAACCCTATACAAATAGGAGGAATCTACAGATCTCTCTGTAGCTCCTGCTGAGTGGCCCCAGGCAGTGGCTGACTTTGCATATCTCTGGAGACCTAAGAGTCAGTGTACCCAGTGGTCAGTGTCTGACCATACCATATTATAACTCTACACACCCATAAGCGACACACTCAAGGGGAAGACTCAGTGAGCACTAAAGCCCCACTAAAGCGAGTCCTGCTCCATAGGGGTATCTCCTGCATAGCAGCTCTCCCACTACAGTCGCACCTGGTCCTCACAGCCAATTGGCCTGGAGGTCAATTCCTCCCAGTGACACTAACAGCAATCAAGTCTCAACTACAGTGAGACTGTGCTCACAGCCCACAAAGGGATGCACCTAAGTTCCCAGTTCAGGTGACTGGAAAGGCTGACCTACTGGGCCCTGTAAGACACCTACTACACAAGGCCACTCTACTAACTCAAGGAGACACAGCAACTCTACCTAATACGTAGAAACAAACACAAGGGAAGCAGCAAAAATGAGGAGACAAAGAAACATGTCACAAATGAAAGAAATGGAAGAAAGCAAACTATTGGATATAGAATTCAAAACCACAGTTATAAGGTAACTCAAAAATCTTCTAGAAACCTCCAAAAGATGGAAAAAGACCAGTCAGAAATTAATCATACATTGACTGAAATAAAGAATAATATACAGGGATTCAACAGTAGAGTGGAGGGTTCTGAGAATCAAATCAATGATCTGAAATATGAGGAAGCAAAACCACTCAACCAGAAAAGCAAAAAGAAAAAAGAATCCAAAAATATGAAGATAGTGTAAGGAGCCTCTGGGACAACTTCAAGCGTACCAACATTCACATTATGGGAATGCTAGAAGAAAAGAGAGAACAAGATATTGATAACCTACTTGAAGACATAATGACCGAGAACTTGCCCTACCTGGTGATAGAAATGGACTTACAAGTCCAGGAAGCACAGAGAGTCTTGAACAAGAAGAACCCAAAGAGGACAACACCAAGACACATCATAATTAAAATGCCAAGAGCAAAAGACAGAGAATCTTAAAAGCAGCAAGAGAAAAGCAATTAGTTACCTACAAGTGAATGCTCATACTACTGTCAGCTGAAACTATGCAGGCCAGAAGGGAGTGGCAAGAAATATCCAAGAGATGAATAGCAAGGACCTACAACCAAAAATACTCTACCCAGAAAACATATCATTTAGAATTTAAGGTCAGATAAAGAGCTTCACAGACAAGAAAAAGCTAAAGGACTTCATCACCACAAAACCAGGATTATATGAAATGTTGCAGGGTATTTTTTTAACAAGAGGAAAAAGAAAAAGAAAAAGATAAAAAATATGAACAGCAAAATGGCAACAAATACATACCTATCAACAACTGAATCTAAAAATCAAAATAAACAAATAAGAAATCTAATGAACAGAACAAACTGGTGAATAAAATAGAATCAGAGGCATGGAAATGGAACAGACTGACAATTCTCAGAGGGAAGGGGGATGTGGGGGCAGGAAGAGATTAAACAAAGGTCTTATATGCATATATGCATTACCTATCAACGCAGACAATAGGGTGGTGAAGGCTTAGGGAGGGGCAGGACTGGGTGGAGGTAGCCATGGGGGATGAGGGTAGGAGAAGAAAGGCATCTGTAATAATCTCAACAATAAAGATTTTTTAAATAAAAATAAATGCATCATTAAAAAATGCCTCATCCCTAGTCACAAATCAATGTCTAGAATTGTTCAGCAGAGGATGACAAAAAGTTCGGGTTGTCCACAAACATCAATTATAATAGGGCAGCAGTTACTTCGTTCAGAAGAGAAATATTTATTCTCAGTCTCTGACACTGTACATGATATCGAACTATCCAGAAATAGCATTTACTGTGTAATCCTGGAGTGACTTCTTAAAGGTTAAAGCAATAGTGGAAGTACATTTTCTAAAACCAAGTCAGGCAGCAGCCAGATATATTGAGAAAACAGATCTACTTTAATTTGTCATGATTTGAGAAGAAAGCAAATATTAGATTAATGATATTATACTTAAGAAATTATTTATCCTTTCTTTCATTTAAATAACATTGGTTGAACAATAACTATGTGTCAGACCCTGAGCTAAAAATAAAAAAATACACAAATAAAACCTGTCCCTCACTACCAGAAGCTTGCAGGGTAGGCATATTCTATGTAACTATAACTTAGTCTTTTCAGTCCTCAAAAAGAAAAAGAATCCCAGTGCTAAGGGAAAACACTGTTCTTTTTCTCCATGGTGATTTCTCAAGGGCCTTGGCCCTACCAAGTGGCTGGTACTAGAGACCTGCATCCTGTAACTTTGTCTCACCCAGTCATCAAGCGCATGATCACAAGGCATGTACACAAAGAGCCCTGTTCCTGCCAGAAAGTGGGATATGGAATTAGGCTCATAGTCCTGAGCTCAGTGCTGCTCTCCAGTTCCATCCATGCTGCTGCAAATGGTAACAATACAGAGGCAGAGAAGCATCAAACAGACTCAAATTACAGCAGGAAGGCTGGAGAGTGTTGGGGGTGGCAGGTGAGAGATCAACTGAAGGACTTGTATGCATGCATATAAGCATAACCACAACGTGCTGCTAGTGCTCTAACTCCTACCTCCAAACCTAATCTGTGCATAGGTCCTAGAAGTTATTAGGGACCCATGAGTTGGCTTTTTCCTAAGTCAGTGGCTTCTGAGCCTTCCTGTTCTATTCAGTGCTTCTCCTTCCTCCTTCACACATACACTTCGGCCAGGTAATGCATGATCCTACTATTCTTCAATCTGGGTCCTGGGCTCCCACTGTCCTGTCTGGCTCTGGAGCCCTTGAACTCAGCATGCACCTTTAAACTAGTCCTGCTCCATGCCCTAGCCAGTTATAAAAGAAAGCCACAAACATGAAAGCTTAATCTTGGTGATTATCTGAACATTTTATCCCCACTCACAGAATGGCCCTTTTCCCAGTAGTCCCCAATCTCTTTGTACTTATCCTGATCTTGCTTCCATGTTCCTTTCTCAGCACTCCAGCTATAAAACGTTCAACACTACCTTAAGGGTTGGATTAGGTGACTACTAAGATGCCTTCCTACATAGAGATTTTAAGATTTTGGATTATAAAGCCAAGATTTTCTTAGTGCTATAGTCTTCAATTTATTCTCTTGCCAGCTTCTCTCTAATCCCGTCAACTCCTGAGGATTATCGCTATCATAAATATCTCATTAGATTTCTATGAACCTGTCTGGCATATCATCTAGATTTCTCTTCGATCTTATCTGATTCTTGAGACCATGTTTATCAGTTTCAGCATTCATGCTTTCCCTCCGGTGCTTGTTTACTGAGTTTCTGACTCTGTTTCACCTTCACCTTTGAAATGTCAACATACTCCTAAACTCCTGATCATTAGCATGGCTGTTAACAACTGCCTAGCTTCAAGCCTAGCCCTGCACAGCATGGAATCACACTATGTGCTAGGGCTAGGCATAGAGTTGGGAATGAGTTGAAGCACAGAATATATAGATATTGGAATTTCACCAAAGGACATGGGTCCAGGGTCTTTAAAGAAGGGTCACATTTCTATAATGCTCTCCTTAAGCTTAACCACAGCTGTAATAATCATTTCTTGAGCATTAACTAAAAAGCATTTTTCTATTGTTTTATATTTGTTAATTCATCAAATCCTCACAACATCCCTGTGAGGTAGGCATCATCACTATTTTACAAAAAAAAAAAAAAAAAAAAGAACCCAGGGCACAGAAACCATTTATAGGCACAGAAATCAGAATGCCACAACATGGCTAAGATAATAATGATCTTAACATAGAATTCATTATATTCCCCTAAATGGAACAGTCTGGAAAGTAACTTACAAAAAAATAAAAATAAAACATTTACATCCAGACATAGAAAGGTGTGATATCTGTAACCTCACAATGCATCTCTCCCTCAGGCGATACTGACATCAATTGAGCTGATATGACCAATTGAGCCAGTAGCCTTTGCTGCTGCCTGCCCCACACATACCCCTCCCAAAAACCAAGTACTTTACTAAGGAAGAAAACTTTCCTGAGGGAGAATATGTCTTCAGTCAAGTGTTTGCAAGAAGCACATGACCCAAAAGGATGACATTCCTAGACAGAGGAGGTCTATTCTTTGGTCAAGGGTATGCATGGTAGCACTTGATCACAAAGAATGACCTTCCCAGACAAAGGAGAACTACTCTTGGGTCAAGCAGGTATGAGAGCCCCTGTTTGCAGAGAAAGACCTTTCCAGACAGAGGAGTATCTTGCAAGGGTTTATGAAGCTGAACTCCCCCTGCAAGAATCTCCACCTAATCTGGCAAGATCTAACCTACTTTATGCAAATGTCACATTTCAGTCTTCCAGGAACCAGAACCAGCAGATCACACCGTGAAGCTGACAGTACTGCTGATGGAAAAAAAGGTTATTTAAATAGAGAATAAAAAAAATATTTACACATTTAGACAATGGTAAGACTATGTGTTTAAAATATTACTACAATTTGAAATAGGCGAAGTTCTTCTTACTAGACACAATAAGAATTATAATACAGATATAATTCTTAATTGTCAGAGCTTGGATTATAAATCAATAGCTCGAACATGATAGTGAAAAAAGTTATATCTCTTTACCTGCAAAATCCCTTGCCTAAGATCCCAGGTATAAGTCATCCAACACCATATCTTGACTAAATTGCTATTATTTTTATTCTCTGGTACTGATTTAGAGTGACTAGCAACATAAAAATTAAAGCAATTTGGAATAAATCAGGCACTTTAAGAAAAGAGCATTTGATGTCTTGCCTTTCTGGATATTGACACTTTTTATAAAATGACAGCACACAAAATAGTACATTACATGTATCAAACAAACAGTTCAGTGAAATAGAGTAGAAAATCCATAAACTTTAATGCAAGTGCATAAAAGAAATTGATACATTAAAATTATAGCATTTGAAACCAGTTGGGAAAAAATTAGATTAGTTAATAATGGCTAAGAACATTTGGCTAACCATTTGGGAAAAAATTGTTAGAACTCTACCTCATTCTGTATGCATTAATATAAATTACAGATATATTAAAGAATTAAATTAAAATAACACAAAAGTCCTAGAAGAAAATGGTTACTATTGATTACTCTAACTAAAAAATATTTTAAACATCAGCAGAAGAAAGAAATTTAACAGTGAAAAAGCAAGAAGACTAAGAAAAATATGGACTACTAGAGGCCCAGTACACAAATTCATGCACCAGTGGAGTCCCTCAGCCTGGCCTGTGGGATTGGGCTGAAACTGGCTCTCTGACATCCCCCAAGGGGACCCAGATTGCAAGAGGCCACAGGCCAGGCCAAAGGACCTCACCGGTGCACAATCAGGGCCGGGAAGGGACGCGGGAGGTTGGCCAGCCGGGGAGAGACTGCGGGAGGGTTTCAGGGCGTGTCCTGCCCCTTTAGCTCAGTTCCGGTTGGCCAGACCCCAGCAGCAAGCTAACCTACCGGTCAGAGATCTTCCACCTGGTGGTCAGTGCACATCACAGCGACTGGTCGGCTGGTCAACTGTCTGGCCCCTGATGGTCAGTGCACATCATAGTGAGCAGTTGAGCAGCCTTAGCATATCATTAGCATATTATACTTTGATTGGTTGAACAGTCGACTGGACTACCAGACACTTAGCATATCAGGCTTTTATTATATAGGATGTGAAAGCTAATGAACAAAATAAACTGATGAACAAAACAGATGCAAAGATGTAGAAGCCTGGGATGGGAGGGGAGAGATTAACCAGGGAATTTATACACATATATGCATAGTCCATGGACACAGACAATAGTGGGTGAGGGTCTGGGAGGGGTGGGGGCATGATGGAGGTGATCAATGGGGAAAAAAGTATACATCTGTAATATTTTCAACAATAAAGATACATTTAACAAAAAAGATATTTTCAAAATACTATATAGCAAGGGGTTATATGACATTTACATACTACCTTTTCCCTGCCATTGAACTTTTGATACTAATTTCTTTTATTGATTCTTCTACCAGCTATTCATCCATTTCAATGTAATAACGTTTCAGAAGAATACAGTTTAGTGAACAATTTTTAAATTCCTTTTGGGGGCTGTAATTAATTTTCCATTAATTACAACATGTGAAATATTTATTTAGCTTTCATTATGTCATCATTCCACTTTTAAAAATGTTTATAATGCTTGAGTTCTTTAAGCTACAAAACAACTTGTAATAGATGTTATCAAAAATAATATCAACAACAAAAGAACAATGAGTACTTAACCAAAATGGGAGGAGTGGTTGTGGTCATATCTCAATAAATTCTTCAAGCCCCCTGGGTGCCTATATTGCATGCTACCAGGAATTCTGTGTTTGCGATAGCAGAGAGTTGAAAGTTCTATGTGCATGTGTTCTATTTTGTTTTGAGGGTCAAAAATAGTCTAAATGTTTTCACTTGTTGTATTTTGTACTCTGAATAAAAATGAGCAAGAGCTACTTATATACAATGATTGGAAACATTTTGTCTTCCTGAGAAAAAATGGAGTAAAACTGATAATTGCCATCAACATCAAAATGAGTGCAAATCATGCAGGGACAACTGACCAGGAGAATGTAAACTTAGATACAAAAATATTCAAACTCACCAGTAATTAAAGTAATGCATTCCAAAATATATAAAGTACTCATGCAACTCAACAAAAAAGAAGACAAACAATCCAATTTAAAAAATTGGCAGAGGACTAGAATAGACACTTCTCCAAAGAGGACATACAAATGGGCAAGAGACATGAAAAAATGCTCAGTGTCACTAATATCAGAGAGATGCAAATCAAAACAATGGTCAGGTACCTACCTTACACCTGCCAGAATGGCTCCCATCAATAAATCAACAAAAAAGTGCTATCAAGGATGTGGAGAAAAGGGAACCTTAATACACTGCTGGTGGGAAGGCAGACTGGTCTATCCACTATGGAAAACAGAATGAAGAGTCCTCAAAAAATGAAGAATCGAACTGCCATTTGACCCAGTGATACCACTTCTCAGAATATATCCTAAGAATCCCAGAACACCAATTAGAAAGAATATGTTCACAGTAGCATTATTTATAGTAGCTAAGATCTGGAAACAGCCCAAATGCCATTTGTAGATGAATGGATAAAAAGCTGCAGAACATTTACACAATGGAATACTACGCATCTGTATAAAAGAAGGATCTCTTACCCTTTGAGACATCATGGAGGGACCTGGAGATGATTATGCCAGATGAAATAAGACAGTCAGAGAAAGACAAATAACATATGATCTCATATGTATGTGGAATCTAATGAACAAAATTAACTACCTAACAAAATAGAACCAGAGACACTGAAGCATGCAACAGACTGATGTATTTCAGAGGGAAGGAGTTGAAGGGTGGAGGGTAAGAAGAGATTAACTAAAGAATTTATATGAATATATGCAGAAGCCATGGACACAGACAAGAGAGCAGTGAAGGCCTGGAGAGGAGGAGCAGGTTAGAGGGGGGTCACTGGGGAAGAAGGGGGACACCTGTAATACTTTCAACAATAAAGATGAATTTTTAGAAAAAAAAAAGAGAGTAAAATGAGAATCTTAACATCACCATCGTAGAGCTAGAGAGATGTTAAATTAGTCCAATGTCACATATTAGAGAGTGATTAAGCTGGAATTTGAACTCTGATTTCTGTGATTCCAAAACCATTTATGTTATACTAGAGGCCTAGTGCTCAAAATTCATGCATGGGTAGGGTCCCTAGAGGCGGGGCCTCCCTTGGCACCCGCCTTGGCCTGGCACTGCCCGCCCACCTGCTCTACCATCCTGCCTAAGTCCCGCTCTCGTCGGGGCCAATCTGGGGCTGGCAGCACCTCCACTGACAGCTCGGCATCACTGATGCCCGCCATGTTCCGGGATGCTCCCTGGTGGGCAGTGCATGTCTAACTCCTACCCGTAGGGACAGTTTGCATATTAGCCTTTTATTATATAGGATGAATACCTTCCACGAAAGATTGTTAAAAGAATTAAATAAGACATGTAAAATATTAGCACAATTCTTAGCACATAATAAGCATTCATAAAATGATTTTATTATTGTTTTAAAGTTATACAGCTATGTTTATTGTCAAACAAATCAAACAATACCTGAAACATCAGAAAGAAAAAAAGAACTTATAGCAAATAAACTTAAATACAAATTAAAGACAGATTAGACTACAGACTCCCTATTTATAAACTTAGCCTAATATGGCTACTCTTAGGGTCATATAGCCAAGTCCTCTTATTGTTTGCTTATTAATTAGACACTTACTGAACCATTAATAAAAAGGTTAATATTACTTCAGTCTTCCTACTATTAGGAAGACTGAAGTAATATTTTTTGTTGTTCTCAATATGAAACAATGTGTGTCAACATATGAAGGGTTATGAAAACACAGAGGAAAGGAAAAACATTTAGTAGATACTCATAGAATACCCAATGGGTGTTCAATAAATATTTATTTACAGAATGAATGAATTGATCCCCTGTATTTCCTATTTTTATCAAGCCATTCATTCAGGCAGTCATGAGCCCAAATAAAGTTTCATTGAATTTAATGACAATATAGATTATTGTATCATGAATCAAACTTGTAAGGTTCAAAGCCTGGTTCAACCACTTACCAGTTGTGTAACTTTGGTCAAAGTATCAGCATTCTATTCCTTAGTATATTATCTTCTATAATGTGAGTTCCATGATGATACCCTATGTCATGCTGAAGTATCCTTAGGTCACCGTAAACTAGAACTCCCCATATTGTGGGTGAGGAGAATAATGCTCCCCTGCATTTCTCACAACAAATTTCATACATATAGAAAGAAAAACTCCATAAAAACAAGTGGCTAATTAATAATGATAGCTTAAGTCTCCAGAATGGTCTATAATATTTTTGGTTGGTTTTTTTCTTAGTCCCACACTTCTCCAGACATCCAGGGTAGGCTCTCCTCACCCTCCAGCACCTCACTGGAAGTGGGAGTAAATGCACACAACCAGCCAATTTATTTCAGCAAAAGTACCCTGAACATATCCCTATCTATCTCAGAAAAAGTAAAATACTCTGTACCAACACTTTTCAATTTAATTTGAAAAAAATTTTGATTGTGTGCATAATTATTTTTTGGATGAGAGTTGCTTGTTTATAACCACCTTCCCAAGAAGTTTATAATTAAAATTTTAATTTTATACCCACACAGTTTAAATGAAAAGATAAATGTTGGGTGTATACAGAAAAAAAATCCTCCAAAAAATACAAAATAAAATTGATAACTAGCTTACTGTTTTTGATTCAAACTTGTCAACATTTGGAATCTGTAAATTTTTCCAATTTTCATTGTGTTGATAATGCTCTTTTAAATCCCAGTGTGCAGACTTAATTATACTTGTATTCAGAATGAAATCTGCACAATCATGAATCTGCCCCTAACTGTAGTTACTTGCAACAGTTCAAACCAGTATTTTCCCATGTCCTGTGCCTACCTTAGGGCTAGAGTGATGAAAAATCAACCTATAGAATGAGAAAAAGATATTTGCAAACCATATATCTGATAAGGGGTTAAAATCCAAAATATACTTGGAACTCATACAACTCAATAGCAAAAAACATACCATGGATCGATGGGGCATGACTGGGGAGTAAGCTCAATTAAAAAAATGGCAAAAAAACTAAATAGACATTTTTCTAAAGAAGGCATACAAATGGCCAATTAGTACATTAAAAGGTACTCAACATCACTAATCGTCAGTGATATTAAAATCAAAACCCCAATGAGATACCAGCTCACACCTGTCAGGATGGTTATTTAAAGAGAAGAAGAAAAACAAAAAAAGATAACGAATGCTGGCAACTGCCCAGCCAGCATGACTCAGTTGTTGAGCGTCAACCTATCAACCAGAAGGTCACGGTTTGATTCCCGGTGAAGGCACATGCCCGGGTTGCAGGCTCGAACTCCAGTGTGGGGAGAGCAGGAGGCAATTGATCAATGATTTCCTCTCATCATTGATGTTTTTCTCTCTCTCTCTTCCCTTCCCCTCTGAAATCAATAAAAATATACATATTTTTTAAAAAGGCTAGCAACAATGTGGAGGAAAATGAATTTTTGTATATTGTTGTTGATAATGTAAACTATGGAACATAGTATGGAGGTTTCTGAAAAAATTGAAAATAGAGTTATCAGATGATCCAACAATCCCAGTTTTGGGTATATATCCAAAGGAAATAAAATCATTATCTCAAAGAGAGAACCTTGTTTACCACATGTTTACTACAGCATTATTCACAATAGCCAAAGTAATGGAAACATCTTACATGTCTATCACTGGATAAATTTGGCAAGAAAATGAAAATGTGACACAATAGAGGAATATTATTTAGCTATAAAAAATGATAAATTCCTAGCATTTGTGACAAAATGGAAAAACGAACCTAGAAGGCACTATACTAAATGAAATAAGGCAGGGAGAGAAAGACAAATACTGTATGATCTCACTTATATGTAAATCATTTTTTAAAGTCAAACTCATAGAAATAAAGAACGAGAGAATAGAAAAGTGGTTGCCAGGGACTGGGAGAGGGAAAATAGAGGGAAACTGCTAAAAGAGTACAAACTACAAACTTTCAGTTATATGATGAATAAGATCTGAGGATTTATTGCAAAACATGGTGACTATAATTGGTAACACTGTATTATTTAATTGAAATTTGCTGAGAGTAAAAAACTGTTCTAACAAAAAAAGAAAGGTATTTGAGGTGATGCATGTGTTAATTAACTCAATATGGGGAATCCTTTCACAACGTATACATATATCAAATCATGACATCACACCCTTTAAATATATCACAATTTTGTCTATTATTTCTCAATAAATGATAAAAAAGATATAACAAGAATAGTAGGGTGTCAAGCATGTGATTATGTTACATAATGGGTTACATATTATGCTAGGAGACTTACTCTAGCAAGCATGTCACACTCAAAGGCTAACACTGGCCAAATAAACAAGGTTTAAGTTTATGTGGGCTACAAAAAAAACTAAAGCTTCAATTGCATAGAAATGTAGGTTTATTTTGATAGAGACATGCTGAATACAAAGGGCTGAAATTTATAAATGAGTAATCGTTAACATAAAATAACAGAACATTTTAATAAAAATTAATACTTTTACTTGAACATTAACTTACCAGACACTGAAAACTGCACAAATTAATAAGCGTAATGCAAATATACCTATTTTTCTTGTTCTCCGAATGCAAAATATTTCCTGTTGCACACACCAAACAAGTCAGTGCAAGACTAATGATGTGGCAATCGGCTGCTAAAATATTCGCTGCTAGTATTAGTAGAGAGAAATGGTGCGCCTGCGCATAAGGTGTATAAGAGAAATGAATGCAACACGATTATAGTAATCAATCATTAGCAAACTTTGTAGGATTTTTTTCAGTATACACCCAACATTTATCTTTCCATTTAAACTGTGTGTGAAAGGGTCGTTCGACCGCCAAAGGGGTCGTGACCCACAGGTTGAGAACCGCTGCCTAGAGCCTTAAATCCCTTAATAAATAGGTTGCTGAATTCTGCCAAAAATCTGAATGAGTTTAGAAGAGTATTCTTCCCCAGTCAAGCCTCCAAATAAAAATACAACCTAGGGAACACCTAAATTACAGCCTGTGAAATCTCAAGCAGAAGACACAGCTAAGCCTGAACTCCTAACCCATAAAAACTGTGAGATGATATGTGCTATTTTAAGTCACTATTTTATGGTAATTTTTACACGGCAACAGATAACTAATACAGACTTTGGTAATGATAGTGGGGTGCTGCTGTAACAAATAACCAAACCTGTGGGAGTGGCTTTGGAACTAGACAGTGGATCAAGGCTGGAAGAATTTTGACAATCACAATAGAGAAACCTAAATCTTAACTCTCAGAATCAGATACCACAATAACCCCATCTGTTTTTTCCTGAACATTTATGTGCATATACTTGGAGTCTTGGGACCATATTTGACAATTCTCTTCCTTTGCAATCTGGTAATCAATCACAAACTCTAAAATGATATATTTGCTTATTCACAAATCCCTTATTTTTGCTCAGCTTCAGAAGACACAAATATTTATTTAAAACATACTGAGTGCCAAATACTTAGATAAATTATTTATTTCAAACAATTATTTCATTTCCCCCATAAAATCCTATGAGCCAGGTATCTTATCCTCATTTTATAGCAGAAAAAAAAAAGTTCAAGAGATAGGGTTGTTAAGGAACCGAAAATAACAGTTGGGAAAATTTTTTGTTTTAATTTGTTAGGTTCAAAGTATTAGGGTATGCCTAGAGAATGACCACTCAACGATTCCTCTTTGGCCTCTGTGAGGTTCTTCACTCAATAACAAATTTTATTTCAGTTCATCAAAATAATCTTCTCCCATGTAACATTATTAATATGAAAAATGTTAGAATAGGATAGTTTGCAAAAATATTCAAAAATATATGTAATCTAATTTAATCCTCAAAGCAATCTTGTGAACCTGATATTAATATCCCATTTTCCAGATGTGGAATTAAGGCTCAGAAAAATTAGAAGCCTGGCCCATAAATTAGATAAAAGAGGATATTCTCAGCATGAACACAGGGTTTAGCATGCAGTAATCATCAATAATTGTTTAGAAAATGAATTAATGAATGTCTTATTCTAATTATAGCAGCACCTCCCTGAAACAAATCAGAATTCAATTCTGACTACCTGGTCCCCTAGTAACCAGTATCACAAAAATAAGAGCTCTCTCTCTATATATATACATTAAAAAACACACAATTGAGTTATATTAAATTACATGTGCATCTACAAATATAACAGTGTTTCCCTCACCTCCATGTTGTGTTTTTTTTTTCTCATCTATTCTCCACCTTTTCTTCTCCTTCACCCTTTCTTCACTGGCTCATTTCATTCCTACTCACCTTTAGAGCCTTAGTTCAGAGATCACCTGCTCTGAGTTCCTCCCTTCCCTTCCTAGTCTGTGTCAGGGTCCCCTTTTCTGTGCCCCCACAACCCCTGCTGCTTCTCTCTTTTGTTGCCCTCATCTCACCATAGAGTAACTGACCATTTATTTGTCTAATTCCCACTAAACACTACTGGCTCTTTCAGGGCAGGATTCATGTTTTATTCACTTATACCTAGTAGTGTCTTTACATATATAATCAATCTATCCATCCATAAATGTTTCCTTGAAGTAAACTAGATATCTCCTGACTAGAACTCTATATAAAAGCAGCTCTATTCTTTACCACTAATTACAAGGGGAGTGAAGAGCAAATATATGAATTGAAAGTCTGCAACATGTTGCTAAACAGTTTCTTGGCAACACAACAGGTACATATAATGAGAAAAATAGCACAAACACCAGATTTTAAAATATTAGTCCCCACAACAGAAATTGGTTGTTTGTAAATCTCAGCTCTATCAAAATTTCCTTCTGCTTCTGGCCCACAGCCTCATGATCCAGCAAAGCAGTAGTCTTTTTAAAAATAATAATAATAATAATAATAATAATAATAATGATGATGATGAAATGTAAAGGAATCAAACTCTGAGTCTCAAAAATTTCTCATAACATTAAATAAATAAATAAGAATACTGCTAAAACTTTAATCTTGGCCATATTGTTTCCCTTTTAAAAAACCTTTTAATGCTCCTCCTCTCACCCCAGCAAATAATAAATACTTGACTCTGTTCTATATATCCTGCCTCATTTTTCACAAAGCTCCACACCCCTCTTTTAAACCATATATTCCAATCAAGCTGAGCTAATATATTTGGGTCTGAAGCAAACTAAGCTGTTTCAGATCACTGTATCTTCTCTTATAACCATTTTCAGCACAGAATGCTCTCGCACTCCTTACCAAAGCCCAACACAATCTTCCTTTCTCAAAGCAATGCTTCCCCTGGAGAATGATGTACCAGTTCAACCATTTTCCACTGTATTCTGTTATACTTGTTTATAGTTTCTGCAGTACAGCTATTTGTGGATGTTGCGATCTCCACACAACTCCTAAAAGGCAGGGGCTAGGTCTGTCTCATTCACTGTTGTATTCTCAGTACCCAATCCAGATCCTAGTATAGAGCAGACACTCAGAGACTATTTGTGAATTAGTGAATCAACAGATTAATGACTATGAAGACACTGTTCAAGGTCTAGGAGAAATTGGGAATGATATTTTCTGCCCAAGATCCAGTCAGAATCTAATCTACTATCACCCACATTCCGGAGGTTACTGCCTAAACCAAAGACTCGAATCCATAGTCAACACCTGCTCACTCATACCCCCAACTCAGACATTTTGAGACATCCCTCTACATGTGCCTATACCTTTCCCGAGTTCAAAATTCAGCAAGCATGCATTGACCATCTCCCAATGTTACACACTCTACTAGGTACACTGGTGACTTAGCAATGAACAAAATATAATGTCTCTTCCAGGAGCTCCTAGATGGGTGATATCATTCAATCATCACTGAAACAAAGTGATGTTATAATCCCAGGACACTGAGACACAGTAATTTATCAACTTAACTAAGAGGCAAGGTTGTGGTATAAAAAAAAAATATGGTTCAACTATGTTAGAAATATGGGTGAAATTAGAATGTCTTTAAGATGGTATTTGTCCAGGAGTGCAAAGTACATGCCAGTTCTGCTCTCAATAAATCACTCCTTTCCAAGAGATCCTGGCAAAAGATGTATGCATAGAAGAGATAATTACTAGCAGAGGTGGGGATGATAGTTTACTGTTTGCTTTGGTTTATATCCTGAACCCCAAAATAGTGCAGTCCAAGAAGCTGAGTTGAACTAGAAGCATTCTGTTTTTTTAAAAAGTTTTATTGAGTCCAGCTGGGGTGGTCAGTGGTTGAATGTCCCATAAACCAAAAGGTCATAGTTCAATGTTTGGTCAGGGTATATGCCTTGGCTGGGGGCTCGATCCTCAGCAGAGGATGTGCAGGAGGCAGACTACTGATGTTTCTATCGCTCTATACTTCTCCCTTCCTCTCTCTCTAAGGTCAATAAACATATTTTTTAAAATATTGTTCAACAAGATTCAAATCAAAGAATGATATAAGGCCTACTCATTTTACTAATCCCAACCCCTAACCACTTCCAATCTTAATTACATAACTAAAGAAAAATTCAAACTATAATCAGGAAGTATCACTGCACCCTGAACTCAAAATGAAGCTTGCATTCAGACCACTGGGTTCTTCAAGAAACGTTATTCCCCTTTTCACCATACCATAGCTGCCTCAACAGAATGGTGTATGCATGAAAACTGCATAACTGATAAAACCGTAAGTTTATAGAGAACCAAATAGCAGAGTATTCACTTCAGCAGTATCTTAGGACTTCAAATTGGAATTTCTGGGGAAAGATCAAAAGTTGTATATGCAAGCCATAGTTAGTTAGGCTCACTGGATAGAGCATCAGCCTGCAGACTGAAGGAACCCAGGTTCTATTCCGGTCAAGGGCACATGCCCAGGTTGCAGGCTCATTCTCCAGTAGAGGACGTGCAGGAGGCAGCTGATCAATGATTCTCTCTCATCACTGATGTTTCTATCTCTCTTTCACTCTCCCTTCCTCTCTGAAACCAATAACAATATATTTTTTAAAAGTTGTAAGCAAATTGCTAAAAGTATGTCAATGGGAAGAATAAGGCATCCATTAAAATGGCAATGATGTAATATTTCATGTAATCATTGTGGGGGTCCTTTGCACACTCACTCCTGAAATAAGGGAGTGATGGGATGTTCCCATGCATATCTACATGACCCTGACTGAGATACAAAAGTATTTCCCCACCCTGGCCAGTGTGGCTCAGTTTGTTGGGGATCGTTCCATGCACCAAAAGGTCACCAGGTCATAAAACATGCCTGAGTTGCAGATTCTATCCCCAATAGGGAATGTGCAGGAGGCAGCAGATTGATGTTTCTCTCTCGTGGGTGTTTCCCTCCCTCCCTCTCCATTCCTTTCTCTCTAAAAAAATCAATAAAAACATATTTTTAAAAAGGCATTCCCTTTACAATATTCTAAAGCAGCCCATATGACTGCCTCATATGCCAAATTATTTTTAAATGGATATATAAAGGTATTAAGAACTATATATCGTTAGACCCAGTGATTACAATTCTGAGATGCTACTGTTATGGAGATATGACAAAATTAACAAGATTTATTCACAAACATGTTCACTACAATGATATTTATAGTAGCACAAAATTGGAAAGTAGCTAAGAATGCAACATTGGGAAAAATAAATGATGACATGAACGACATTTTATTTTCTAAAACTTAATTTTTTCTTTTAACCTTCATTTTTTGTATTATTTTCCTTCATTTTTACTTTTTTATCATTATTTTATTTTATATTATTTTTTTCATTTTTCCACCCTTTTCTTCCTCACTTCTCCCCTTTTCATCCTGTTTCCTTTTCTTTTTCCTATGGCTGGGGTGTCATGATATATTTTGTTATTAGTACTGATTGCCTTTTTTTCCAGAAATGTCTTTATTGTTCAGATTATTACAGATGTTCCTCTTCCCCCCCCATAGTTCCCCTCCCCCCAGTTTCTACCCCACCCCATGCCCTTACCATACCCCACTGTCCTCGTCCATAGGTGTAAGATTTTCATCCAATCTCTTCCCGCACCCTCCACATTCCCTTCCCCCTGAAAATTGTCAGTCCACTTCCTTTCTAAGCCCCTGATTCTATTATATTCACCAGTTTATTCTGTTCACCAGATTTTTTATTCACTTGATTTTTAGATTCACTTGTTGATAGATATGAATTTGTTGTCACTTCCGTTGTTCATAATTTTTATCTTTACCTTTTTCTTCTTCTTCCTCTTCTTAAAGAATACCCTTCAGCATTTCATATAATACTGGTTTGGTGTTGATAAACTCCTTTAGCTTTTTCTTATCTGTGAAGCTCTTTATCTGACCATCAATTCTAAATTATCGCTTTTCTGGGTAGAGGAATTTTGGTTGTAACATCTTGCTATTCATCACTTTGAATATTTCTTGCCACTCCCTCTGGCCTGAAAAGTTTCTGTTGAGAAGTCAGCTGACAGTCTCATGGGAGCTCCCTTGTAGGTAACTAACTGGATTCTTGGGATCCTCTTGTCTGCTGTTGGATCTCTGTATATTATTCTTGATTTCAGTCAGCGTATGCTTAATTTCTAATTGGTCCTTTTTCATATCCTTGAGGGTCTCACTGTATTTCTCGGAAATTTCTAGAAGATCCTTGAGTAATCTTATAACTGTGGTTTTGAACTCTATATCCAGTAGTTTGCATTTCTCCATTTCTTTCATTTGTGACCTGTTTCTTTGTCTCTGCATTTTGGCTGCTTCCCTGTGTTGATAGAGTGGCTTTGTGTACTAGGTGTCCTATAGGGTCCACTGGCTCAGCATCCCCAAATACCTGAGATAGACACTCTTGGTGCACCCCTTTGTATGCTGTGTGCACAGTCTTTTTGTAGTTAAGCCTTGACTGCTGTTGGTATTACTGGGAGGAATTGACCACAGGCCAATTGGCTCTGAGGACCAGCTGTGTCTATAATGGGAGATCTGCTGTGCTGGAAACACCCTTATGAGGCAGGACTTGCTTCAGTGGGGCTTTTGTGCTCACTGAGTCTGCCCCTTGAGTGTGTCTCTTATAAATGTGAAGAATTATAATCTGATATGTTCTCACACTGACCACTGGCTACACTGGCTCTTGGATCTCCAAGGAGGTCCAAAGTCAGCTACTGCCCGAGGCCATCCAGCAGGAGCTACAGAGAGATCTGCAGATTCCTCCTCTTTGTTTGGGGTTTGGAAGTGCCCAGATGATGCCCAGCTGTGAAGCAATGTAGACTGCTGTTGCAGGGTTAGGCCTTTGGGAAACTTTGGAGTTCTCTGACCTAGCTGCAGTTCTTTAGGTTTTAGATTGCAAAATGACAGGCTATTCATACGCAAAAGTCACTGTGCACAGCTTGGATGGGGCTGTAAATTATGTGGGGAGGGGTCGCAGGGAATCACCAGGGAAGAGCAAATAGCAATGGCTGCCAATCAGCCCTTCCCTGGAGAGTTCCCTGGGTCTCTGTGTCCCACGGCTTCATGCAGGAACAATGATCGCTGTGAGCACCTCTGAGAGAAAGCCTCCCTCGCGTTCTGGCCAGATGCCAGACAGTCCAGTTTCTCCCCATATGAGTCTGGGTCCCCAGAGTCTCAGCCAAAATTGGAGTTTGGAGCAATTGAGGGCTTGTATCTTCATCCACAGTGCACCCAGTTGCCAGGCATTTCGTGCGTTTGTGCACCATATCTCCACACTTCCGCATCTCCACACATCCTACCCGTCTCAATGTGCTTTTTTATTTCCTTCTAGTAGTATAACTTCCACTCAACCAACTTTCCTGCAGTTCTGGATGATATTTGTTTTGTCTTTTAGTTGGAGTTTTGATATGGTTGTGAGAAGCAGCAAGTACAGCTGCTTACCTATGCTGCCATCTTGGTTGTCCATCCTTTCATCCTGTTTCTCTTATCCTGTCCCTACTTCAGTTTTTCTCTTCCCTTCATTTTTATCCCTTGTTAAAAACTAATCTTCTTAATCTGCTTTATTGAAGCATTATTATTATTGTAGTTTCTGTTTGCTTACTCATATATCTCATTTCCTCTCCTCTGCTCCAAGTCCATGCACCCTTCTCTTTTCTCTTTCTTCACTAGTCAATTTTTTAATGCTTTTGTTTTTCCTCGCCTTTCTTGCTCTCTTCTTCTCCTAATTGCTTAATTAATTTAAATCACTAAACTCAAACCTATATGCTCTCTACTCTATCCTACCTTTCCAGAAATAGATGAATATATAGATAAATATTAAAAAATTGTTTTTGTTTGTTTGTATCTTTTTACTAGAGGCCTGATGCAAGATTCGTGCAAGAGCAGGCCTTGCTTCCCTCTGGCACCTGGGACCCGAGCTTTCATCTGGCCATTTGCAGGCACCCAGGCTTCCTTTGCAGCCCCATCTTCATGTGGAAGGTTGTCCAGAAGGATGTACGGTCTAATTAGCATATTATGCTTATATTATTACAGATTTTTTAAATTTATTGATTATTTTGTTTTTTATTTTTCTTCTTACCCACTCATTCTCTTTCTACCTCCTCTATAATGAACCAAAGACATTCCCCTATTCAGTCACTTTCTTTACCTTACTTTCAGGATATAAATGCTGCCTCTACAGATTAGGTTCCCACCGTTTTTCTGGGTGTTTGCTATTGGTATTTTTGGTTTGTTTGTTTTGTGGAGTTTTCTCTAAATATATGCATATTTTTCCATTTTTTTCTTCTTTTTATTTTCTCTACCTTTTTCCCCATTCCTCAATATCACTAAAATAATGTCACAAAGAATATTTTCAAACATAGAAAACTTCAGAATCTAATACTTAAAGAAAGAACACAAAATTATATGCAAAATTACATGTATAGGAGCCCAGTTCCCAGCACAAGGGAACTACTTGTTCAATCAATTGCTCACTAAATAGAAAGGCAGAGGGAACAGAAAAAAAATAAAGACACTAAAAAGTCCACAGGAATTTTTCTTGGTGGAGAAATTAAGGGAGGTTGTTTTCTGTTTCTATTTCTTTATAATTTATATTTTTTTTACATTAAGAACATATAATCAAAACCAGCAAACAGAAAAATTAATATACAATAAAATATTAATGTAATAAAGACAAACCTATCATTCTAATATACTCAGTCTATTTCAATATCTTCCCACCACTATAATTATCTCTCTATGAATTAGTATTTCCATTAAAAGGATAAATGTTAAATAATTAATGAATAAAACTTAACTCTTAGAATAAAGAACATTCATAAAAGATCATCAGCTGAGAATTAAATTAGAAATGAACAGAAACAACTCTGGAAATCCTCAGAAAATAATACAATAAGCTTCTAAATAAAACATGGATCAAAGTATAAATCACAAGGGATATTAACAAATATTTTAACTGAATAACAAAACAAAACATACAAAAATGTATGGAATGCAACTTACATGCTGCCTATAGGAAAATTTATTTCAAGAGAAATTTATTGTTTTACATGACTATATCAGAAAATAAGAATGGTTTCAAATCAATAACCTAAACTTCTGAGTTTAAAAAAAATCAGAAAAGGTCCTGGCTGGTGTGGCTTAGTTGGTTGGGCATCATCCAGTGCACCAAAAGATTGCTGGGTTGATTCCTGGTCAGTGCACATGCCCAGGTTGTGGGTTCAATTTTTGGCAGGGGATGTACAAGAGACAGCCAATGGATGGATGTTTCACTCTGGCATCAATGTTCTTCTCTCCCCCTACTTCCTATATCTTTAAGAATCAATTTAAAATTTTTTAAAATCAGAATGGGGGTGGAACCAAGTAGAACACAAAGTAAATAAAAGAAATAATAGAAAAAAAATCAATGAAATTTTTTTAAAAAGGTTCTTTGAAGAGATCAACAAAGTTGACAAACATTTAATAAAACTAACCAAGGTGAAAAACAAGAAAACACAAATTATTCAAATGAGGGCTAAAAAGAGGGACATTCGTAGCAAACATATAAATTAAAATAATTATAGGTGATGGTTTAAAGATATTTTGTCAATTTTCTTAAGAAAATGCACCCCCTTATTGCCTGAACCAAGGCAGACTGCTCTTATAGCCCCAATTCTTGATATGATACTTGCTTGAGGTATAAATAAATACTTATGAGAAACTACTGATATTCTATCATTTTTGACTTACAAAAGAGGCAATTTCATCAGGACCAATCTAATATAATCTTTATGGAGAAAAATTTGACAACACATCATAATTAATAATCTACCTATCCTTTAATCTAGTAATTCTTTTTCTAAGAATTTATCCTACAGACATGGTGCTTGCTCATGTGTAAAATCACTTTTGTATACACATATTCATATAACATTCTTTATAATGGGAAATACTGAAGACAACCAAAACGTGTGTGTGTGTGTGTGTGTGTGTATATATATATATGTGTGTGTGTGTGTGTGTGTGTGTGTGTGTGAGAGAGAGAGAGAGAGAGAGAGAGAGAGAGAGATTCTTTTAAAGTTCAAAGCAATTGGTTTTCCCCACCAAAACCATTTCTTCCCCACCTCATCCACATATTGAAGTAAAACTGAAAGAGTTAGAATTCTTACATTTCTCCACAAGGCTTATTTTGAGGTGAGATAACTTTTCTCATTTCCATGGTCTTGCAAAAATACAAATAGTTATTCAGT
>NW_006290028.1:1269350-1277473 GCF_000327345.1 Myotis davidii | reverse complement strand
GCACAAATTTTTGTGCACCGGGCCTCTAGTGTGTGTGTTTATATATATATATGTATACACACACACACACACACACACACACACACACACACACACACAGAATTATAACACATTCCTATAATGAACTATTATGTAAATATTATTTAAAAATAAGAACTAATTTATTTACATATTGTGATAGAAAAGTATAGTGGTTGAGAGCAAAGGCTCTCTAGAATCAAACTCATTATTTGAAGCCAGCTCTACCACTTACTTATGAGAGTTACATAACATCAGTGTTCCTGTTACTTCATCTGTGAAATGGGGATAGAATGATATATATATCTCAAAAATAGCTCTGATGATTAAATGGATTTTTTAGATGTAAAGACCTTCAGAGAGTACCTGACACATAGTAAGTATTCTATAAATAAACTAGGGGCCTGGTGCACGAAATTCGTGCAGTGTGTGTGTGTGTGTGTGTGTGTGTGTGTGTGTGTGGTGGGGGGTGTCCCTCAGCCCAGCCTGGCCCCTCTCACATACTGGGTGCCCACAGGCGCATCAAGGAGCAATGAAGAGGGGTAGAATGCATATCTGGTTGATGCTTGAATCAGTCAAGACTAGAATTGCTGAAAAACAGACAGGAGTTTCCCACAATGAAAAGGGGGGGGGCGAATTATAGTCTACAATATCCCAGAAACCAATGAGAAAGCAAATCTTAAGGAATAAATGTATTCAATCACTTATTCAACAAATACTGATTACTACCTCCTCATGCCTGGGGCTAATCTGTGTGCTGGGAACACAGTCAAAAACAAGACAAACAAGAGCCTTGCTCCTACAGAGCTTAGTTTCTAAAGAATAGTTAGCTATGTCCAATGCCCATTGCTTCTTTAGATGCTACATGGGATGAGGATAAGCAAATAGCTACTGGGCTGGGAGTCTTCAAAGGTCAATCTGCAACAACTTTTAAAGAGCAGTTTAGTGGTGAGGTGGCAATAAAAGCCACACAAAGTCTGGAAAACACTGATTGGATGCACATATCAATTAGTAAAAAGAAATTAGAAAACAAGTGTTTGCTGCTAAAGAGGAAGCACAGAATAAACTCTTAAGTTAAATACATTCATTCATTTAACATCTATCCATTAAACTGAAAGATGGACCATTATCTTGCAAGTTATATTGGTCAAGGGTTGGTTCAAAAAAGGAAAACAATAAAAGGATCCACTTGTACTCATGAGGGTTTAAACAAAAATTTGTCATAGAGAAACAATACCACTATGAATGATATGGAATTCAGGACTTATGATACTGAACTTGTACCGCTGTGAAACTGTCAAGAATCCAATGGAGGGCTATTGCCTCTGTGTGTCTGGTGCAAGGCTGAAATTGCTGCAGATCTGAGAACTAGCGCGCAAAGAAAGGATGGATGTGAAGTTGGGGAACCCATGAAGATAAGCTGGAACCTGTATCCGTTTCTCACAGCTTCCAACCTCAGTGATGATGGGGGCATGCAGAAGGAGTTGGTGATCTTCACTGTGAAGGCATGCACACATTACAATTCTAAGAAACAGGAGAAAATCTGACAGGAGCTCGGGGAATGAGATGCCATCTTAGTTGGCAGTTAATTTGCATATAGCCCTGATTAGCCAATGAAAAGGGTAGCGTCGTACGCCAATTACCATTTTTCTCTTTTATTAGTGTAGATATTATTCTTATTCTTTACCAAATAACTAGTTAGGTGAAAAAAGAGTAAGGATATAAAATGAGATATACAGTATTACAGTAAATATTAAATGCTCCAAAAAAGGAATATATTTATGTGCATACTTGTGTATCAATACATCTGAAAGGCTGTATAAGAAACTAGTAACAGTAGTTGTCTCCAGGGAGGGGGCAAGGAGACTGACTAGTCAGAGGAGATGACATATATCATTTCATACCTTCTGAATATTGTTCAATTGTGTTTTCATTAGAATTTTAAATTATATTTTTACTAGAGGCCCAGTGCACGAAATTTGTACATGGGTGAAGTGGGGTGTCCCTCAGCCTGGCCTACACCCTCTCCAATCTAGGACCCCTCAGGGGATGTCCGACTGCTGGTTTAGGCCCCATCCCACAGTCAGACATCCCTCTCGCAATCCAGGACCATTGGCTCCTAACTGCTCACCTGCCTGCCTGCCTGATCACCCCTAACTACCTCTGCTTGCTGGCCTGATCGTCCCCTAACTGGTCTGCCTGCCAGCCTGGTCACCCCCTAACTGGTCTCCTGCCGACCTGGTCACCCCCTAACTGCTCCCCTGCTAACCTGGCTGCAACCTAACTGCTCCCCTGCTGGTCTGACTGCCCCTAACTGCCCCCCACCCCACTGGCCTGGTCACCCCCTAAATGCTCCCCTGCTGGCCTGCCTGATCACCCCTAACTGCCTCTTCTTGCCAGCCTGATTGCCCCCTAACTGCCCCCTCCCATCCTGGCTACCTCCTACCTTCCCCCTGCTGGCCTGGCTGCCCCCTAACTGCCCACCTGCTAGCCTGGACACCCCCATGGTGGCCTGGTCACCCCCTAACTGCTCACCTGCCAGCCTGATTGCCCTTAACTGCCTCTGCCTCAGCCCCCGCCACCGTGGCTTTATCCGGAAGGAAATCAGACATCCAGAAGATGTCCGGTCAACCCAGTCCAATTAGCATATTACCCTTTTATTAGTATAGATTTTAAAATTATCTATAGTAGAGTAGTTTTAAACTTTGTTTATAGATATATTTTCTCAACCTATCTATCTATATAAAACCCTAATATGCAAATTTACAGACCGGCAGAAAGACCTGTTGCTATGATGCATACTGAGAATCAGGGGGCAGATGCTCAATGCAGGAGCTGCCCCCAGCCCACAGGCCCCAGGGGGGGGCCCACCAATCAAACTGCTGGTCACCCACAGAGGGAGGCAACTGGTGGCGGTGGTGAGGGGCAGGGAGGGCAAGTGGGCGGCATCAGGCCAGCCATGGCGGGTGTGAGCAGGGGCCCCCCTGATTGCCCTGCTGGTTATCCCACAGATTGGTCCTGATTGCTGGCCAGGCCTAGGGATTCTACTGTGCATGGATTTTGTGCACTGGGCCTCATGGCCCCCAACTGCCCTCCCTGGTGGGCCTCATGGCCCCCAAATGACCTCCCTGCAGGCCTCATGGCCGCCAACTGCCCCCTCCGCCGGCCTGCCTGATTGCCCCAACTGCCCTCTCCTCCCTGCCTGATCACCCCTAACCGCCTCTGCCTCAACCCCGCCACCATGGCTTTGTCCAGAAGGTCTCCTAGTCTAATTAGCATATTACCCTTGTATTAGTATTGATGAAAGTGGGGAAGGGGGAACTGTGCTAGTCCTTAAGTCACTGTTTCTACACAGCTTATATCACACCCATTGTTAATAGATGTTCAGGCAAACAGGGCGTCAGTGATAGAACACATGTTGGAAATATTGGATCAAGCAATGTTAGCCCATTTTCATTACCACCATACTTCTCAAACCCTAAATAATTGCTCATATTCATTGTGACTCTCCCAAAGGGGGAGTATAAAGTGCTTCTCATAATCATTACAAGTACTCAGACTAGTGTTCTATAGCAAGCAATTTGGGAAATAATTCCCTCACAAAACAATGACAGCTTTTAAAAATGGAAAACAAGTGTATATATTAAAGAACACAAATCCCTGCTTTTTCTAGTAACATAGACTTAGTACAAATTTCTATTCTGGACACCTAATGCCACTAGAGCCATGGCATGCATACCACTCTATTCAGGTGGCACCAATATCTGCCTGAATAATATTTAGTCAATCAACTAAGAATTTTTTTTATAGAGCTCCCAGGAACTATGCTAGGCATTAAAGATACACTAAAAAAAAAAAGAACCTGATATTATCTCTGCCTCAAATAGTCTACAACCTTGCAAATAAATATAGATATTAAATGAATAATTTCAACTAGTCGTGTAATCACAAGGGTGAAAAATGCTGCAAAGGCAAAGTACAGGATGCAATGAAAAGGTCCTTACTTAGTTTGGAGGATCAAGAAACTCTTCTCTGAAAAAGTCACCTCATGCTGACACTTGATAAATTAGTTGAATTTTGCCAGGAAAAGAAGAGAAAAAAGATCTTCAGCAGAAGAAATTACATTTGGGGGGACTCAGTGAAAGGAAGGAACATGGCACATTCAACTGGAATAAGTCTAGTGTGACTGGAGTACACAGAGGAAAAGACAAATGAGGTCACATGCCCTGTGAACCCAGCCCACTCTCTTTAGGATAGCTATGGTGCCAGGTGCTACAAGGAAGGCAAAAACAAAAGGTGGCACCATCGGTCCTCAAGAAGCTTGGAGGCAACTGTAAAAGTCCAAATTGAGGAGAAAGGAGGGAACTTTTATTGAGTGCATAATAAGGGTCTTGTGCCATGAGTTTCAAATACATTTACTCAGCTAATTCTTACAATGACCCTTTCTGCTATAATCATTGCCCATTTTATAAATGAGGAAACGGAGGATCAGAAAGATTAGGAAAATGGTTTTTCCAAGATTATTTAGCTAGTCAGTGGCAGAGTCAATATTTGATTTCCAAACCCCTACTCATAGCAGCTACTTGCTGAATGAGCTAAAGGTAAAGAGAACAGGAACCTAGGTGGGAAGCAGTGAGAAATGAGAGGAGCGGCAGGGTGAGAGACACTGCAGATGGTCCATCTTCAGTAAAAGGACAGTCTGTTCTGACCGCTGTGGACTAAGATGTTCGGGAAGAAAAAAACACTTGACTCTGAAAAAGAAAAATACTTTCTAGCAAAGAGTTGCTTCACTGCAAAGTCCTTTAAGGCATGTAGGAATTCAAATAAAAAGAGAGTAGAATGGTGGTTTCTAGGGGCCAGGGGTGTTGGAAATAGGGAGATGTTAGTCAAAGGTACAAACCTTTAGGATGAATAAGATCTGAGGATGTTATGTACAGCAGTGTAACTAGGGTTAATAATACATATTGTATACTTGAAATCTGCTAAGAAAGTAGATCTTAAATGTTGGCACACAAAAAAGATAACTGAACTTTAATCTTTTCACAATGTATACATATATCAAATCATCATGTTGTACACTTTAAATATATATTATTTCACTACTCAATTATACCCCAATAAAGCTGGGGAAAGAAATGGCTGACTTTACCATTATGTAATCCAGATGCTCCAGCAGGCTAAGGCATGCCTATATCTTAGAGTTCTAGGCAAAATGGACAAAAGTTCCCCCTACACCCTACCCCCCAGATTCAGACTATCGAAGTCCATATGCCTCTCCTCTGAATTCTCAGAGACTTGGATTTTCAAGGTGCCTTCATAGTTTAAGGACTGTGTCCCTTAAATAACCTACACCAGGTCACAAAGCTAGGGAATAGTGAAGCCTTTTTTCTCCACCAGTATACTCTGTTTCTTAATCTTAGAGACAGGCTCAAATGATGAGAGGATGGGGAAGGGCAGAAAAGGAGATACTAAAATTCTACCAAAGTAGAAGAATAAGCTAAATTTCTAGGCAGGACAACTAGTTTTCCAAAAATCTTTTGTTGAGGTCTTAGGTTGGGATGATTGATCTCCTGTGTGACAGTTTCCTAAATTGCATGTCACCCAGTTGAAATGTATAGTTTGATGGGTCCACAGAAATGGTGATTGTGGGGGAGGGGAGAAGAAAAACCATTCACAGAAGCACAAAATTTAATTAAGGAAAACATTAGATCAATTAAGACTAAATGGTGGTATAAAACATTAAGGTAAAACATGTATTAGTGTGACATTTGCATTTTTATGAAGTATGAATCACAAAGAAATAATATATGCAGCTAAATTTCAGTTAACTCCCTTTTAAAAGTCTTGTTACCATGGCAATGCCAAGAATGCATTTCACAGGATGTGAGATATGGATTTTTTGATTTTTTAAAAGCAGTTTAAATAAAAACTACCAACAGCATGGTGTCTTTTCATTTCTCTTATATGACCAAGGGCCACTGAAAATAAGAAGCACCTAGACAACTATCCCAAAAATTATACAGAAAAAAAAATACTAAAAGATGAACTGGATTTCCCTGTTACATTTCTTTTATTTTTAGCCTCTGATATATTTTTAATAGGTTCTTTCAGAAAGCAATGCCAAGGAAAACATTCTAACTGTGAGAGAAACAAAGGAGACTACTGTTTTCATGGCATTCTCTGTAATCCTGCCTCTGCTGGTTCAATTAGGAAGTTTTTAATAATAGCTGCTCTCATTACTGAGATCAGTTAAAATTCCACTAGAAGGGCTATCTTTGACACCAGCAGCTAAATGGTTTGCCTTCTGAATTCCAGACCTAAGAAAAGTTGCCCTAGTCTCTAATGAGTAATAGTGGATCAAGGTTTCTAGGCTACAAAAATCTTGTCCTCGCGAAAAAAGGCAGAAGCCTAACTCTGAAATCAATACTGTGTTACCGTCTCCATAGGCAAGAGCTGCTGGGTCAAGGGAATCATGAAAAATTCATAGTGGTAGTGGCCAAGTCATCCATAAGATAGAGAAAATGATGCTATATCTAAAGATCCCCCGAGCAATCGAAAGCACTTTATAGATTTCGCTGTGGATAAATGCTAGTGAGTTTCATCTGGGTGCCTTAATGCTGCTGCGATCTTATTTTTGACAGTGAATGAGGATGTTTTGATCTATATTTACAGTGTCCTATTTATGATCGTTCTTATCCTCTTAATAGTGCTTGAATGGTAGTAGTCACAGGTATATGCCTGAAGCTACCTCAGTCTTGAATATTCCCCTTGACAAGACCTGTCCTGGTTCCATCTTTGCTCCCCACACTTCTCAAGGGAACAAACATTTGAATGTTAGACTCCTTACAAAGGTATGTAATTATCATAACAGCCCTGTATAGTAAGTATTATTATTATTATTATTACTACCGTTATTATTCAGGAAATAAAATTCAAAGAAGTGAGATATTCAATATCACACAAAAAAATAAGAACATGAATCAGGATTCTAGCCCAGGTATTTATCAGACAAAAGCCCCACCTCCCAAATTCAGAAAGCAAGTTTCCTTACCCCATAGGGCCCTAATATACTTTCTATATGCCTTCATTTAAAGATATTTAACTGCACTTAGTAAATCCACCACGTTCATGGCATCACAGCAGGCAAGGAAGGCTCTGTGCAGGCCCAGGCTAGGGCTCTTGTCGCTGGCCCTACCAATCCATTTTATACTCTCTTCTCATCTGTTTCCCAAAAGCTGCCTGTATGTTAAATGCAAAATTCCTTAGCCTGATATCCTACCCGTATTTCAAACTACAGTTTCAATTATACTCTATGATATTCATATAAATAGGTCATTAAGATTATTAACTTTCCCTAATATGGCAACACTCCATATCCTTGACAGCCACCATGCCCTTGAGAGAGGCTGAAGAATTGCAGCATTCTTGCTGTCTGGCTGCCCCAACTTCTCCCAATCTGAAACCCAAAAACCAGCTTTATTTTGCCAACTTATTGATTTATTTCTCAATGACTGCTATCCTATCTAATAAAGCGGGAATATGCTAATTGACTCTCATGCCGTCGCAAATATGGCGGAGCCCACAGCCAATAAGGAGGGAATATGCAAATTGACTGACCCAGTCTCAAAGATGGTGGCACCCACAGCCAATAGGAGAGAATATGCTAATTGACTGCCCCGCCCTCAAAGATAGTGGTGCCAACAGCCAATAAGGATGGAATATGCTAATTGACTGCCCTGCCCTCAAAGATGGAGGCGCCCACAGACAATAAAGAGGGAATGTGCTAACTGACTACCCGCCCTCAAAGATGGAGGCACCCACAGCCAATAAAAAGGGAATATGCTAATGGACTGCCACACCCTCAAAGATGGTGGCACCCACAGCCACAAGATGGCGGTGCCCAGTCCTCTCAGCCCCTCCGGGGTGGCAGGCTCGTGGCAAGGCTGGACCTGCCTCAATGAAGGCCCAGCCACTCTGCATGCCTGCCTCCAGAGTCTCCTCTCCCCTCAGCCCCCCAGCCACCCAGGGCCGGCCTAAGTTACAGGCAAGCCTCAGATGGCAGCTGCCCATCCGCCCAGGGCCAGCCCAAGGCTCAGGTAACCCGG
>NW_006290028.1:1264894-1269335 GCF_000327345.1 Myotis davidii | reverse complement strand
GAGGAGGGAAGCCCGGGTCCCAGGTGTCAGAGGGAAGCTGGTGCTGGCAGCTGGGGGGAGGAAGGCCTACTCTTGCATGAATTTTCATGCATCAGGCCTCTAGTTTAGGATAAAGCCAAAGCTCCTCAGCCAGAATTCAAGCCTCAGTTTTCCTTTACATTTTTTTCTATTTCAAAGCATTTTATTATTGTTTTAATAGACATTTTTGAAGCAGTTTAGGTTCACAGAAAATCTGAGAGAAACAGAGATTTCCCATATAAACCCAGCCCTCACAAACACATCACCTCCCCGCTTCTCAACATGCCTCACCAGTGCTGAACATGCTATGGCTCTGGACAAATGTATAATGACATATATCCATCGTTATAGTATCATACAGACTATTTTCGCTGCCCTAAAAATCCTCTATGCTCTCCCTATTCATCCCTCTACTTACCTCACTCAGACCACTGACCTTTTTATTGTCTCCAGAGTTTTACCTTTTCTAGAAGGTCATATAGTTGAAATCAAAAGCAGCCTTTTCAGATAGGCTTCTTTCACATAGTAATCTATACTAATTAAAGGGTAATAACCTAATTAGACTGGACAGATTGGATGTCATTCCAGATGCCCTTCCTGAAAAGCTGAGGGCGTGGCCAGCCTGCAAACTGCCCGCAGCCCCTGGGGCTGGCCCTGGCCCCCAGTGGGACCCCCACCCCAATCTGGGGTGTGGCCAGCCTGCAAACCACCCCTGGCCCCTCTTCCAGGCCAGCCCCCCTCCCCAGTAGGGACCCCCTACCCAGATCCAGGGCCCCCTTGAGGCCAGGCCATCCAGCCCCCACGTATGCACCAGGCCTCTATTCTATATAATAAAAGGGCAATATGCAATTGACCCTAACGGCAGAATAACCATAATGACCACTGGGCCAGTCACTATGAGGTGCACTGACCACCTCTTGGTCCCTTTCCCTGGTCAGCAGGCTCCTATCACCTGATGGCCACCGGTGGCAGGGGCAGGGCCGGTGAGCAGGTGGGAACAGCCAACCTCTCGGTCCCTTCCCCCAGCCTATCACCCGATGGCAAACAGGGAACCAGGGGTGGGAACAGCTGGGGGAGGGGCCAGTTGCAAGCAGCTGGGGAAGATGGCCCTGATGGCAGGGCAGGCCTAGGGACCATGCCCATGCATAAATTTCATGTGCCAGGCCTCTAGTATGTATTTAAGTTTCCTCCATGCTTTGTAATTAATTAACAGCCCATTTCTGTTTAGCATTGAATCATATATTCCATTGTCTAGATGTATCACACTTTATCCATTCACCTACTGAAGGGCATCTTGATTGCTTCCAAGTTTGGGTAATCCTATATAATAAAAGCCTAATATGGTTAGTGTATGGTCAGCCGGTTGGCCATTCAACCAATCAAAGCATAATATGCTAATGATATGCTAAGGCCACTCAACTGCTTGCTATGATATGCACTGACCACTAGGGGGCAGACACTCTGACCAGTACATTAGCTTGCTGCTGGGGTCTGGCCGATCGGGACTGAGCGAGACGGGCCAGACACCAGGGGGCAGACGCAGCGAGCTAAGCAGTAAGGAGCAGTGAGCAACCAGTCAGACATTCCCTGAGGGGTCACAGACTGCTAGAGGGTGCAGGCTGAGGTGAGGGGACCGCCCTCCCCACCCTGCCCAATGCACAAATTTCGTGCAGCAGGTCTCTAGTTATAAATAAAGATCCTATAAATATCTGTGTAAGGTTTTCATTTGGACAAAAATTTTATACTTATTTAGGTATACACTATATAAAGGAGTGTGATTGCAGTATTCTATGGTAAAAAGCACATTTAGTTTTCTGGAAAATTACTGAACTGTCGTCCAAAGTGGCTATACCACTTTGTGTTCCCTCCAGCAACAAAAGAGAGTCCCTATTGTGGCAGATCCTCACCAGAATTTGGTGTTGTTAGGGTTCTAGAATTTGGCCATTTTAATAGGTGTATAGTGGCATTGAATGTTTGTGTCAATTTATATTCTTCTTTTGACATATAACGTAGAACATCTTTTCATATGTTTACTTGCCATCTGCATATCTTCTTTGGTGATATCAGTTCAGGTCCTTCATCCATTTTTTTAAATGGGTTGTTTGCTTTTTTATTGTTGGGTTTTAAGAGTTCTTTGTATATTTTGGATAACATTCCTTTATTAGATATGCCATTTGCAAATATTTTCTCCCTAACTGTGGCTGTCTTTTCATTCTCCTGGCAGTGTCTTTCACAAAGCAGAAATAGTTAATGTTAGTGAAGTCCATAAGCTCATTAATTCTTTCTTCTCCTTCATGGGTTGGGCCTTCGGTATATCTAAAAAGTCATCTCCAAACCCAAGGTCATCTAAATTTTCTCCGATGCTATCTTCTAAAAGTTTTATAATTTTGTGTTTTATATTTAGGCCTGTGATCCGTTTAATTTTTGTGAAAGGTGGACGTTCTATGTCTAGATTCATTTTTGGACACAGATGTGCAGTTATTCCAGCAGCATTTGTTGAAGAGACTATCTTTTCTGCATTTTGACAGTATTTGTGGGTTGATTTCTAGGATCTATCCTGCTTCACGTGTCTTATTTGTTTATTCTTTTAACAATACCATTCTATCTTAATTATTGAAGCTGTATGGTAAATCTGGTTGTTGTGTAGTATCAGTCCCCCAGTTTTGTTCTTCTCCTTTGATATTGTGTTGGCTATTTTGTCGTTTGCTTCACTAAATTTTGAAATCAGTTTGTTGATAACCAGAAAATAACTTGCTAGGATTTTGATTGTGATTGCACAGAATCTAAAGACCAAGTTGGAAATAACTGACATCTTGACAATATTGTCTTCTTAACCATGACTTCATTATTAAGTTTGTTTATTCAGAGTTTTATAGTTTTCTTCATATAAGTCTTACACATATTTATTAGATTAACATTTAAGTATTTAATTTTTTAGAGTGCTAATGTAAATAATATAAGTAGCATTGCTTTTATTTCAAATTCCACTTTTTAATTACTGAGGTTCTTTATAATTTTATTTCCTTTTTTCTACTGTGTTCTTAAAACAGTAAAAAAAAAAATCTTAAGAGGATCCAAGATGGCAGTTGACAGGACAGCAGGCTGCAAGATAGTGTGTGAAAGAGCAAAAGGAGAGCCCGTGGACATGCGGGGAGTGTCTGTATTTGTGAGTGAGGGACAGCTATATTCCACAGACCTGTTGGGAACTGGAAGACCAGGCTCCCCTGGCCAGGCAGCATCTACTACTGCTGAAATCTCTCCTGGAGTGACCAGCTCTGCCATAGAGATCGCGCCATCTTGAAAGGGAGAGCAGCTGTGATCGGAAGCCCAGCCTTACCTTCAGCCGGGTAGAGCACGGATACCTCCCAGGACCCTAAAACCACAATGCCCAGGGATCAGTTGCCTCAGCTTCGAATCCACAAACACTGAGACGCCAACATCCCTGGACACAGGTGTCTAAAAACTTTGTCCAGGGGAGACAAAGTAGCGGCCAAATATATGGTCAGGTCAAGCACCTTCTCATACAGCAGATAGAAGGAACAGCTGAATCGAATAACACCTACCCAGAATTGGCAAATTAAACACAGCTGGAGAGAAAATTGATGAATGAAAAGGTCAAAGATCGTGTGGAGAGAGGCAATACAAGAGAGAGCTGAATAACCAGACACCCTGAGAGGAGTGAACATGGGGAGACAAAGAAACAGTAGACTAGAAGAAGCAGAGGGCTGCATCAGTGATCTAGAAGACAAAGTAAGAAAAAATACCCAAGCAGATCAGCAACTGGAAAAAAAAACTTAAAAGCAGCCTAAAAGAACTTTGGGACAACATGAAATGAAATAACATCCACATAATAGGGGTCCCAGAAGGAGAGGAAACCAAGCAAAGAATAGAAAACCTGTTTGAAAAAATAATGACAGAAAGCTTCCCTGATAATGAGAAGAAAAAACTCACACAAATCCAAGAAACTCACAGAGTCCCAAACAAAATGAACCCCAAAAAGACCGACACCAAGACACAGAATATGAAATTGTCAAACACCAACAACAAAGTAAGAATCTTAAAGGGTGCCAGAAAGAGGCAGAAAGTTACCTACAAGGGATCTCCTATAAGACTATCAACTGATTTCTCAACAGAAACACATCAAGCCAGAAGGGAGTGGAATGAAATATACAAAGTCACGCAAAAGAGAGTCTGAATCCAAGAACACTGTACCCAGCCAGGCTATCAATCAAAGTTGAGGGTGAAATCAGAAGCTTCACAGACAAAAAAGGACTAAGGGAGTTTGTTACCACCAAATCAGCAATGTAAGAAATGCTAAAGGGTCTGCTGTAAAAAGAAGAAATAAGAAGGAAAGAATGAACACAGGCATAAAGAATATAAACGGTGACAAACAAATACCTATCAATAATAACTAATGTAAATG
>NW_006290028.1:1252082-1264547 GCF_000327345.1 Myotis davidii | reverse complement strand
GAGGAGACTTGAGAAATCCTCTGAACAAAAAATGAGCAAAGAAACATCAATCCTAAGTGACTCACTAGGTCAGATGAAATTAATTGACATCTTCAGAACATTTCACCCCAAAGCCATGAAATATACGTTCTTCTCAAGTGCACATGGGGCATTTTCCAGATAGACCACATATTGGGGCACAGGCAAAGTCTCTTCCAATTCAAGAAGATTGAAATCATATCAAGCTCTTCTCAGATCACAATGGCATAAAATTAGAAATCAACAATAAAAACAATGAAAAAATATAAAAAACCTGGAGGCTAAATAGCATGCTATTAAACAATGATTGGGTTACCAAAGAGATCAGAGAAGACATAACAAGCATCATGGCAACAAATGACAATGAAACAAAATCAGAAATGAAAGAGGGGAAGTAACAACCGATCCTACAGAAATACAAAGGATCATGAAAAAATACTTTGAACAACTCTATTCCAACAAAATGGACAAAGTAGATGAAATGGACATATTTAGAAAAATACAAGCTCCCAAAACTCAATCAGGAAGCATCAAAAACCTGAATAGACCAATAACCACTGAAAAAATTAAAGCAGTGATAAAAAATCTTACAGCAAACAAAAGCCCTGGTCTGAATTGCTTTACAGGGGAATTCTAGCAAGCATTCAAAGAAGAACTTAAACCTATCCTCCTCAAACTATTCCAAAAAATTCAAGTGGAAGGCACACTTCCAAGCTCGTTCTACAAAGCCAGCATTACCCTAATTCCAAAACCAGAAAAAGACCCTAAAAAGAAAGAGAATTACAAGCCAATATCCCTAATGAACATAGATGCTAAAATTCTCAACAAAATTCTAGTAAATTGGATCCAGCATTACATTAAAAGGGCATATACCATGACCAAGTAGGATTTATTCCAGCGATGCAAGGATGATACAATATTCGCAAATCAATAAACGTGATACATCACATAAACAAACTGAGAAACAGAAATCACATAATCATACCAATCGATGTAGAAAAAGCATTTGACAAAATCCAACACCCTTTCTTGATAAAAACTCTCAGCAAAGTGAGAATAGAGGGATTATGCCTCAACATAATAAAGGCCTTATATGACAAACCTACAACCAACATCATACTCAATGGGCAAAAACTAAAACCATTTCACCTAAGAACAGGAACAAGAAAGGTATGTCCACTTTCACCACTCCTGTTCAATATAGTATTGGAAGTGCTGGCCATAGTGATCAGATAAGAAGAAGAAATAAAAGGCATCCAAATTGGAAAAGAAGACATAAAACTATCCTTATTAGCAGATGACATGATACCATACCTAGAAAACTCTAAGGACTCCATCAAAAAATTATTACACTTAATGAATAAATTCTGCAATGTAGCAGGATACAAAACTAACACCAAGAAATATATAGCTTTTTATACAGCAATAATGAACTCACAGAAAGAGAAACTAAAAAAACAATCCCATTTACCATCACACCAAAAAAATTAAGATTCCTAGGAATAAACTTAACTAAGGAGGTAAAAGACCTGTACTCAGAAAACTACAGGAAATTGAAAAAAGAGATAGAGGAAGACATAAATAAATGGAAGAACATACCATGTTCATGGATTTATAAAATCAGCATCATTAAAATGTCCATACTACTCAAAACAATCTATAGATTCAATGCAATCCCCATTAAAATACCAAAGGCATATTTCAAAGATCTAGAACAAACTCTCCAAAAATTCATCTGGAATAAAAAAATACCCCGAAATAGCTGCAGCAATCCTGAGAAAGAAGAACAAAGTAGGTGGAGGGGTAACAATACCAGATAGAAAGGTCTATTTCCAAGCCACTGTTCTCAAAACTGCCTGGTAATGGGCACAAGAACAGACATATAGACCAATGGAAAAGAACAGAGAACCCAGGCATCAATCCAAGCCATTGTGCTCAATTAAAATTTGACAAAGGAGGCAAGAGCATACAACGGAGTCAAGACAGTCTCTTCAATAAATGATGCTGGTAAATTTGGTCATATACATGCAATTTACACCATACACAAAAATAAACTCAAAATGGCTAATGGACTAAATGTAAGATGGGAAACCATAAAAATCCTACAAGACTCCATAGGCAGCAAAATAGCAAACATATGTCCTAGCAATATCTTTGCAAGTACAGCTCCTAAGCCAATGGAAACTAAGGAGAAAATAAACAAATGGGACTGCATCAAAATAAAATGCTTATGCACAGCAAAAGAAACCATCAACAAATGAAAAGGGAGCCCACTGTATGGGAGAACATATTTGGCAATGATACATCTGATAAAGGGGTAATATCCAAAATATATAAGGAACTCATACAACTTAACAAAAGGTAGACAAACAATCCAATTAAAAAATGGGCAAAGAACCTAAATAGACACTTCTCCAAAGGGGACATACAGATGACCAAGAGACATATGAAAAAATGCTCAAAGTCACTGATCATCAGAAAGATGAAAATTAAAATGACAATGAGGTATCTATCACCTCACACCTGTCAGAATGATTACCATCAACAAATCAACAAATGACAAGTGCTGGCAAGGATGTGGAGAACAGGGAACCCTAGTACACTGCTGGTGGGAATGCAGACTGATGCAGCCATTATGGAAAACAGTATGGAATTTTCTCAAAAAATTAAATATAGAACTGCCTTTTTACCCAGGGATCCCACTTCTAGGCATATATCCTAAGAAACCTTAAGTGCCAATCAGATAGAATGTATGCAACCCTATGTTCATAGCAGCACAATTAATAATAACTAAGATCTGGAAACAGCTCAAGTACCCATCAGTAGATGAGTAGATAAAAATCTGATATACATTTATACCATGGAATACAATGCATTAGTAAAAAATAAGAATCTCTTACCCTTTGAGACCACATGGAGGGATCTGGAGAATGCTAGTCAGAGAAAGATAAATATCATATATCTCACTCATATGTGGGATATCATGATCAACATAATTTGATGACCAAAAATAGATCCAGAGACAAATGGCAGAGGAGGTGAGGAGGTTAGAGAGCAACCAAAGACTTGTATGCATGCATATTAGCATAACCAATGGACACAGACACTGGGGCAGTGGGGGCTTGTCCGGCGTGGGAATGTTTTGTGGGGGAGGGGGCGTAATTGGGGGAAAAGGAGGCATATGTAAAACTTAAAATAATAAAAAAAATCTTTTCTTAATTTGTTCCAGCTAGTTAGGTCACACAGTCCCCAAACTGAGCCCTGTACATTCATGAACATTCCTTTACAAGCACCATCTGAATATCCTTTATTTTTACAATTTATTTTTTATTTAATATATTGGGGTAAAATTGGTTAATAAAATTATACAGGTTTGGGGTCTATAATTATATAATACATCACCTGTACATTGTTTTGTTTGCTTATTATCCCAAGTCAAGTATCCTCCCATAACCATTTATTTTCCCATACCCTCTTCTACCTTTCCCCACCTCCACCCCTTCCCTCTGGCAATCACCATGATGTTGTCTGTGTCTATGAGTCTTTCTTTAAAACTTTGTTGGGGATTTACCATTTCTCCAAGGCATTTTCTAGTCTTTTCTGGCTTTGATAATCACTTTCCCTTCTATAAGTCTGCTATATTACCTTCAGCCCTTAATTATACTCTGAGTTAAACACACTCTACCTTTCAGTGTGTCATTAGTCTATAGCAGCAATTTTCAAGAATTATACTGCAAGAATTTATAAAAGTTGCAATACCTGACTATTTAGTGAGAGGAACTGACTGACCTCTTTTCCCTTAGATTGTCAAGTTTAAAAAATGACAACAACCAATACAATACCCATCCGGTGTGAATGTATAAAAATTATACCTTTTCTTTGTAAGACTGGCAAAAAATATATTTGTGGCAGTGCCACAGAATTTTAGTAATTAGTTTATATGTGTCATGAGATAAAAAAAAAAAGGTTGAAAATCGATGGTCTACAGCAAAACTATGATCCCCTTAAAGCTAAGATTAGCTGGGTCTCACTCATCTCTAAAGTTATAAAAGTGCCAGAAACTGTGTCAAGTCTTTTTACATTAAGATATCACTTAATTTGACTTTTTCAGACCAGCTGACATTTCTCTTTTCTAAACTCCTTCGCACTTTGAAAATTTAGCATGATCTTTTATTGCTGTACTAGCAGCTTGAACAAAAGACCAATTTAACCAGCAATCTCTAGAATAGTCCTATGGGAACCAGTAGTCACTGTGGTTGAATTACATGAAAGGAAAGAGACTACCTGCCCTCAAAAATATTTTGAAAATATCTAGGTTAGACTTATTCATTTGTCAAATGCCTTTTATATGCCAGCTTCAGTGTTAGGCAGTGAAGCAGATACAAAGATGAGAAAAGTATCCCCACGTCTCAAGGGGATTACAGTCTAATGAGAAAGCTTCAAAGGTATACAGGGCTAGTTCTTAAAAGTGGAGTAGGAGTTCGAGTTCACTAGTTAGTGAAAGAAAATGGGAGGAATCAACATGATTATATATATGGAGTTTGGGAGAGCATTATCCATTCAAGTATTCTGCTCATATTCTTAAGTACAGAATATTAAAAACAAAATTCGTCTCACTACTTATTTTCTGACCCTATTCTGAATTTTTTGTTTTAATTACATGAAATAAATTAATTAGAAAGTCACTGGCACCAGAAATTCTTCATCCAAAACAAGCCTTTTTATAAGCATTTAGTATTCTTTGTAATGGAGGGGAAAGGAAGGTCTGGAGTGGTTGTTCGGTAAGTCTCGAACTCAGTGAGAAAAAGGTTGCATTGTTACCAGACATATCTAGACCTCAACCTACTGTGGTACACTGACGGGCTTAATCCTACAAATTGCCTTAAAATACCCAGTCAATGGCACCACCAAAGCTGAAGACATTATGAATCATAAAGGGAGCCCAACAAAAAAACAAGGGAGATTTTTCACACTGGGCACCTCTAAGATTCTGTGCCTTTTGACATCTGTTTGTCAATGGCCTGGCCGAACTACAAATCTAGTGATTATCCTATTCATCACTAAATATCAGCTAGTGGCCTGAACAAAAATTGAAAAAATAGGATTTCTGTGTGTGTGTGTGTTCTAATAAAAATAATGGTAATAATGATAATCAAAACTACTATTTATTGAAAATCTATAATGTAATATGTTACTTACATAAACCCTCACATTTAATTATCACAAGAACTCTGCAAAGTAGGTAACTCTTAGCACATACACACCTCTATAATCCTCACCATTTTACAAATAAGGAATCTGAATTTTAAAGTCAAGTTTAACTGCAACTTGCCCAAGGCCACACAGCTAATAAGTGGCAGACCCAGTATCTGAGCCCAGGCCTAGGTAGTACTGATGCTATTGTTGTATCTACTATACAGTTTTGCTTCTCATGACGTGTTCCTACTTTCTTAATCTGGAATAGGTCCATATGTAACCAGAGCTCCACATTCAAGGATAGGAGCCATGCACAAGACTCAAGGAGAAACAAATATTATTTCCTACACCAAAAGTCTGTATCAGGTCCAGAGAGCAATTCTGAAAGAAACTAAACATAAATGTGTTGGTTTCCATTCTGTGTTTATTTGTTATGATCTTTTTAAATTTTTAGCATTATGTTTTCTGGAGAAAAGTAGTCAATGAGAAGGAATAAAAACTATAGAAACAATGAAGAGAGATTAGATAAAAATAAAAATAATCGCCAACTCAACAAAAAAGGAAGTTGGAGAAGAAAAAAAGGGTAGAGATAAGGCTTATCAATAACTTAAAATTATATTAACTCAGTAGATATAAAACAAAGGATAATGTATTTAAGAACCAAAACGAGAACCAAGATGGCAGCATAGGGTAAATGCCTGTACTTGCTGCCTCCCACAACCACATCAAAATTCCAACTAAAACACAGAGTAACTATCATCCAGAATCATTGGAAAGCTGGATGAATCGAAGTACTACAACTAGAGAAATAAAGAAGAATGCACACTAAGATTGGTAGGAGGTGCAGAGGCATGGATAGGCTGCTCTGGCACCCGGGTGTACCGCTTTTTTAATCAGGAGGGAGATCACCTCTGCAGAGGCCATCTGGAGGAGCAAAGGATTCCAGCCCCACACCAGACTCCCAGCCCTGGGTTCCAGAGCTGGGGAAAGAAGTCTTTTATGGGTGGTAAGAACTACGAACTGTAAAAACCAGTGCAGATTGGAGCTGAGTGACACACAGGCTGCTGGAGACCCAGCTGTTCATCTTAAAAGGCCAGCACCATAAACTTAATTTACAAGCTCCCACTTCCTCTGAGCTCCAGGGCTGGGTGAGGGGCTCTGGGGGACCCAGACACATACAGGGAGAAATTGGAATGTTTGGCATCGGCGCAGGAACTTGGGGCCAGCTTTCTTCAAGACTAAGGTGCTTGCAGTGCTCAATTGTTCCCATGCTGGGACCTCCCAGATGCAGGGCTGACTGGCAGCCATTTCTGTTTGCTCTACCCTAGTGATTCCCTGAGACCCCTCCCCACCCAATTTACAACCCCACCCAAGCTGTGTTCAGGGGCTTTTGTATATGAATGGACTATCCTTTCTCAGGCTAAAAATCTGTGAAGCAAGCTGTAGTTGGGTCAGGGAGCCCCAAACCTATCAATAAAAGGCCCAAGACCTGGCACCAGCACCGGCCTGCCTTGCTTCACAGCTGGGCCTTGTCTGTGCACTTCCAAACCCTATACAAAGAAGAGGAATCTGCAGATCTCTCTGTCACTCTTGCTGGATGGCCCAAGGCAGTGGCTGACTTGGCACCTCCCTGGAGACCCAAGAACCAGTATACCCAGTAGTCAGTGTCAGACCATACCAGATTACAACTCTTCACATCCATAAGCAACACACTCAAGGGGCAGACTCAGTGAGTTCCAAAGCCCCACTGAAACAAGTCCTGCTCTATAAGGGTGTCTCTTGCACAGCAGCTCTTCCATTGTAGTCGCAGCTGGTTTCCACAGCCAATGGGCCTGGAGGTCAATTCCTCCCAGTGACACCAATAGCAATCAAGGTTCAACTACAACAAAACTGTGCACACAGCCCATAAGAGGTGCACCAAGAGTGTTCACCTCAGGTGACTGGGGAGGCTGAGTCACTGGGCCCTATAAGATACCTACTACACAAGGCCACGCTATCAACTCAAGAAGACTTAGCAGCTACCCAATACACAGAAAAAAACACAGGGAAGTAGCCAAAATGCAGAGACAAAGAAACATGTCACAAATGAAAGAAATGGAAGAAAGCAAACTATTGGATATAGAGTTCAAAACCACAGCTATAAGGTTACTCAAAAATCTTTTAGAAACCTCCAAGGAACTTAGTTAGACCTTTAAGGAGCTTAGTGAAAATCCCCCCCCCCAAAAAAAAAAATAGAAAAGGACCACTCAGAAATTCATATCACATAGTAGGTAGGCACTGAACGTTTTTATTGAATAAGTGAAAAATGAATGATAGAATCACAATGCCTGGTAGGTGATAAATGGAAAATATTGCCATGTTCTTTAAGGTTGCTTCCCTTCAATTGTGCTCTTTTTTTTCTATTTAAATCACCTTTCTTTGCTATGATCTTGACTAACTCTCACTCATTTAGTTAAGTAACCTTTACAAATATTACATATAGAGAAGTTACAAATTACAAATGCATATCTCTATAATTTTTTTAGAAACCCGCACATATATATTTAGTCCTCTGAACAAGAAACAAAAAACCAAACCTCAAAAAGCCCCTTTCCAAGCACTACCCACATTCCAATGGTAATGAGCATTCTTACTTTTATACTATAGGTTAGTTTTATCTGTTTTTAAGTTTACATGAATGGGATCATACAGTGTGTACTCTTTTTGTCTATATCCTTTTTCTTGACATTATTTTTGTGAGATTCTTCTATGTTGTTGCATATAGTTATAGTTCACTTGTTCTCAATGCTATATGGTATTCCAAAATATAGGTATTATTATAACCTAATTTATCAATTCTACTATTTATAATCACTTGAATAATCTGCAAAGCTTATTACAAATTGTACCACATGGGATATTTTATATGCCTTTTTGGAAAATGTATACATTTCTGGTACAAAAAACTGACATTGTCTGTTAGAGCAAAAGGTATAAGTATGTTAGCTCTGGTAGTACTTTTATAGTATTTTTCCACAAGTGTTTGACCAATTTACACTCCCATCAACAGTATATAGATTTCTAGTCCAAATTGGTTTTGTTTTGTTTTGTTGTTTTGTTTTGTTTTGTTGTTTTGTTTATCAGATCACATGATCCTGAAAAGCATTGGGTTAGTTCCTATATTTTATATATATATATTTCTTTATTGATTTCAGAGAGGAAGGGAGAGGGAGAGAGAGGAACATTAATGATGAGAGAGAATCACTGATGGGCTTTCTGATACAGGCCCCACACTGAGCCCTGACCAGGAATCAAACCATGGTTCATAGGTCGATGCTCAACCGCTGAGCCACGCCAGCCAAACTAGTCCAAATTGTTTTTAATGATTCAGGTTAAGCTTAGTTATTTCCTTTTGGAATTATCTCCTGATCACACCAATCCTTTAGTTTTCCTTCACCTATGCTGCTAAATTACACTCCCATTTTTGCATACCTCTTTTATATAACTGACTTGAGGCCCAGTGCATGAAAATTCATGCACTGGAGGGAAGGTTCCTCAGCCTACCCTGCCACATCTCACAGTCTGGGAGTTCTCAGTGGGGGGAGGTGACCTGGCGATCAGGGGAAGGCTATACCCCGTCACACCTCAGCTGCTGCCACTGCCAGCAGCACAAGCCTCGGCCAGACCTGCTTACCTGAGCCTCTAGCTGGCCCTGGGCGGCTAAGCAGCTGCCATCCGAGTCTTGCCTGTGCCTCAGCCAGCTGTGAAGCCTCAGCCAGCCCTGGTTACCTGAGCCTCGGGTGGCCCTGGGCGGCTGCGGGGCTGATGGGACTGGGGACTCTAGAGGCAGGAGCGTGGAGTGGCCGGGTGCCTGCCACCCCAGTGGAGCTTGTGGCTGTAAGCGCTGCCATCTTTGAGAGTGGGGCAGTCAATTAGCATACCCCCCCTTATTGGCTGTGGGTGCCGCCATCTTTGCAATGGTGTTAGGGTCAATTAGCATATTCCCTCTTTATTAGATAGGATTTGTGTTTGGTTTTCTGTCTTCACCTCTATTATACAAGTTCCTTAAAGGCAGAAAGTATATCTTATTTACATTAGCTCTCCTAATAGGGCCTCACACAGAATGAGCTCTCAGAGAATATCTGCTGAATAAATGAATGTAATACATTATTTAATCTTACTTGTTTTTTATATAAGAAAATTAAAACCTAGGAAAGTTAAGTGTCTTAGGATAAGTCACCCAATACATCAGTAGCACAGTGGCATAACTGGAGGTAGAGTCCAGGTCTCATGTCTCCTAATCCACTGCTCTTTCCACTACATTATCCTGCTTCCCTAAAAATTTTATTCTCACAATAAGCTTATAACAAAGTTTGGCTACACTTCTCTCTCTCAAAGGAGAAGGCAAAAGAGGCAGTAAAAATCTCCTGACAGCTTATGATAAGGTTATGGAACTTGTCTATATGCTGTGACATCTGGAAAAAAATCTCTTAAATCCATAGATCCATATATTCCAAAATGTTGGCAATGGTCTGATTTTATAAACCCATAAAATGCTCTGAATTATTGGATGGTGCAGTATCTGATTTTAAAGGATTATATAGAGACAGGAAGAGATGAGACAGCTGCCAGATATACCCTGACAGCTTGTAGTTATGACCTGATAGAGAAATCTGCCCAATAATATTCTAGTATTGAGATTTATGTTGAATTTCATAAAGCATCAAAGCAAATACACTGAGAAAGGGAAACAATAAAGCCATACATAGCAGAATGAACACAGAGGATAAGCACAATTTGAAAGGAAAGGGTACTTACATCATCTGTTTTTTATATAAGAAAATTAAAACCTAGGAAAGTTAAGTGTCTTAGGATAAGTCACCCAATACATCAGTAGCACAGTGGCATAACTGGAGGTAGAGTCCAGGTCTCATGTCTCCTAATCCACTGCTCTTTCCACTACATTATCCTGCTACATTATTATTTTGGAATAATCTAAGAGCCTTTTGTAAATTATTTAAATTATTTAGACCAAAAATAAATAAATACTTTAGACCAAAACAATTTTAATCAACAAATTCTTTTCAGTGCTGCCTATGTGCAGACTTAGATGGATATGAAGAAATACAGCAGTTTTTATCACAACATTTTCCTGATCTCAAATCTTCAATGGATCTTCATTAGCATGGACAGAAAAGATCCCACTGTTCAGTTGGACACTCGGGTATTGACTTCAGCGGATTCCCAATCATTTAAATATCCTATTATCTCTCCAAAAGTAAACCCTTGCCCTAACCAGTTTGGCTCAGTGGATAGAGCATCGGCCTGTGGACTGAAAGGTCCCAGGTTCGATTCCAGTAAAGGGCATGTACCTTGGTTGCGGGCACATCCCTGGTGGGGAGTGTGCAGGAGGCAGCTGATCGATGTTTCTCTCTCATCGATGTTCCTAACTCTCTACTCCTCTCCCTTCCTCTCTGGAAAAAAATCGACACAATATATTTTTAAAAAAAGTAAACCCTTAATACTGGTTTACATACTCCTTGACATCCTATTTCACTACCTTTGGTCCTGCTCTTTCTTCACACCAAGTCTCTTACACTTGTCAGGTTTTGACCCCATCATTTCACTGAAACTACTTTTCTCAAGATCCTTGATATCTTCCACATTGCTAAATCTTATAATTAATTCTCATTCCTAAATTTGCATGCCTTAATAGTAGCATTTGGAACAGTAGATCACTCTGTTCACCTTCAAACCTTGTCTTTATTTAGTTTGATCATAGCATATTGATTTGGTTTTCCTCTAGTTTCACTGGCTGGCTGTTCCTTCTCAAGAATCTTTTGTAGGATTCTCTTCATCTCATTGATTTCTAAATATCTTCTTCCCCAGGTTCAGTCCTTGAACCTTTTCCCTTTTCAAATCACACTCATTCCTGTGGTAATATCCTCAGTCATATGGCTTTAAATACCATTTGTGTACATTGATGGCTCTCAAATTTATAACAGAGCTCAGACCTTTCCTCAAACTGGACTCATTTATCCAACTGAATAGTCAACATCTCCATCTCTACTTTGATATCTAATAAGTATCTCAAACTAAACATGTCCAAAACCAGGCTCAGGTTCTTTCCTCTTCAATGGGTTCTTTCCATAGTCTTTTCCATCTTATTAGTATCAGTTTCATGCCATCAAATGTTCAAATCAAAAAGTTTGAAGATATCCTCAACGCCTCATTATTTCACATCCCAAATCCAATCTATCAGCAAATCTATTAGTTATGGTTCCAAATATTCCTAGAATCTATTTGTGCTCATTACCTCTATTGGGAGTACCTTGGTTAAAATGACCATAAACTCATGAGGATTATTTCGATGACCTCTTAACTGTTTTCTCTGCTTCTGTATTTCCTCCCATAAAGTCTGTTCTCTACATAGAGGCCAATTGGTACAATTTAAATTGTACCAATCCAGTGATCATGAACTTCTAATATTTTTCCCATTTCACCCATTATAAGTCCTTATATTGGCCCAGAAGACTTAATGTGATCTTGATCTCATTACCACTCTTAACTCATTTCCGATCGCCCCCAACTGCCCTCCCCTGTAGGCCGGGTTGCCCCTAACTGTCCTCCCCTGCAGGCCTGTTCCCTCCCAACTGTCCTCCCCTGCCAGTCTGGTGGCCCCCAACTTCCCTCCCCTGCTGGCCTGGTCGCCCCCAAGTGCCCTCCCCTGCCATCCTGGTTGACCCTAACTGCTCTCCCCTGCAGGCCTGGTCTCCCCCCACTGCCCTCCATCCCCTGAAGGCCCGGTCGCCCCCAACTGCCTTCCCCTACAGGCCTGGTTGCCCCTAACTGCCCTCCCCTGCCAGCCATATTGTGGTGGCCATCTTGTGCGAGGGTGTGATGGTCTATTTGCATATCACTTCTTTATTATATAGGATTAAGGTATTACATATGTGTCCTTATCCCACCCGCTCCCCGCCCCGACTGACCAATTCATGCCCTCACTCCCCTGTTGTCTGTGTCCATTGGTTGGGCTTACATGCATGCATACAAGTCCTTTGGTTGATCTCCCCTTCTTACCCCCACCCTCCCCTAACTTCCCTCTGAGGCTTGACAGTCTGATCGATGCTTCTCTGTCTCTGGTATGTTTTTGTTCATCAGTTTACATTGTTCATTATATTCCACAAATGAATGAGATTATGTAATTTTTATCCTTCTCTGACTGGCTTATTTTGCTTATCATAATGCTCTCTAGGTCAATCCATGCTGTTG
>NW_006290028.1:1248121-1251719 GCF_000327345.1 Myotis davidii | reverse complement strand
CCCAAAACCATTTATTGACAAGTTTGTCTTGACTTCATTGTATGTTCTTGCCTCCTTTGTCAAATATTAATTGAGCATATTGGTTTGTGTCTATTTCTGCGCTCTCTACTCTATTCCATTGATCTATATGTCTGTTCTTGTGCCTGTACCAGGCAGTTTTGAGAACAGTGCTTTGTAATATAGCTTGACCAACTGGCAAGCCACCAGAATAAAAACTAGAAACAAAAAAAAATATCAGACATAAAGCCAGTAGCATAAATTGAGTCGTGGACAGGCAGTCATGCTACTGCCTCCCTACTGACACCCTATTATCAGAATGGGAAAAATATATACATTTGGAAAAGGAGAAGAATAGCAGTTTGGAAAACAAATTCGGTAAAGTAGCAAGATACAAAATAAATATGTAGAAATCAGTTGCATTTTATATACCAATTAGAGGCCCAATGCATAAATTCATGCATGGGTGGCGTCCAACCGTCCAGGGGAAGGGGCCATGGGAAGTTGGCCTCCAGCCCTCCCCCCATTAGGGCCTGATCAGAGTTAAGCAAGGGGGGAGGGGCTGCAGGAGGTTGGCTGGCCAGCCCCGCCCCCATTGGACTGGTTGTCTGGCTGCAGTGCACGTCATAACAACTGGTCATTCTGGTCATTCAGGTCGCTTGGCTTTTGGATAGATAGATAGATACATAGATAGACACATAGATAGATAGATGATAGATAATGAACTATCAGGAAAGGAAACTAAGAAAACAATCCCATTTACAACTGCTTAAAAAAATAAAAAAACCTAGAAGTACATTTAGCCAAGAATGTACTCAGAAAATTATAAGACAATGAAGTGAGAAATTGAAGAAGATACAAATAAGTGGCAGCACACACCATGTTTATGAACAGGAAAAATTAACATTTTTATAATGTCCATAGTACCCCCAAGCAATCTATAAATTCAACACAACTCTTATCAAGATACCAATGACATATTTCACAGACTAGATTCCAAAAATTTATATGGAACCACAAAAGACCCCAAGTAGCCCCAGCAATTTTGAGAAAGAATAAAGTGGGAGGAATCACGCTATCTGATATCAAACTATACTGTAAGTCCATAGTATTCAAAATAGCATGGTACGGTCATAAAAAGACATATAGATCAATGGAACAGAATAGAGAGCCCAAATAAATCTATGACTTTAGAGACAAAAACATACAATAAGCTAAGGATAGTCTATTTAATAAAAGGTGTTGAGAAACTTAGACAGATATGGGCAAAAAAAATGAAACTAGACCCCCTTCTTATTCGAAGAGTAAATTTATTACAAGTAAATTTATTACAAGAATAAACTCAAAACACATCAAATATTTAAATGTTATGCTCAAAACCATAAAAAAGCTAAAAGGAAACACAAGCAGTAAAATCTCGGACATTTCTCACAGCAATGTTTTTTCTGATCTAATGCCTCAAGCAAGGGAAAAAAACAAAACTACACATAAAACTAAAAAGTTTTGCAAAGCAAGGGAAACCATCAACAAAATAAAAAGACAACCCATTGAATAGGAGAACATTTTCACCGATGATACATCTGATAGGCTTAATATCCAAAATGTTTAAGGAATTTATAAAACTTAACACCAAAAAAAATAAAAAATAAATAAATAAAATAAATTTAAAAAATAAACAATTAAGAAATGGACAAAGGACCTGAATAGGCACTTCTCCAAAAGAGGACATACAAATGGCCAATAGACATCCTATATAATTAAAGCCTAATATGCTAAGTGTCCAGTCGTCCAGTTGTCCATTCAATCAAAGCGTAATATGCTAATGATATGCTAAGGCTGCTCAAGTGCTCACTATGATGTGTAATGACCACGAGGGGCAGACACTCAATGCAGGAGCTGCCCCCTGGTGGTCAGTGCACTCTCACAGGGGAAGCGCTGCTCAGCCAGAAGCCAGGCTCATAGCTGGCGAGCGCAGCAGTGGTGGCAGGAGCTGCAGCACTAGAGATGTCTGACTAATGATTTAGGCCTGCTCCCCGGGACAGGGGAGCCATCAGCTGGACATCCCCTGAGGACTCCCAGACTGCAAGAGGACGCAGGCCAGGCTGAGGAACCCCCAGCTAAGGGCACGAATTTCATGCACTGGGCCTCTAGTATAAAATAATGCTGAACTTCACTAATCATCAGAGAAATGCAAATTAAAACCATGAGATATCACCTCAAACCTATCAACAATAAGTTAACAAACAACAAGTGCTGTTAAGGATGTGGAGAAAAGGGAACCCTTGTGTACTGTTAGTAGGAATGCAGACTGGTACAGCCACAGTAGAAAACAATATGGAGTTACCACAAAAAATTAAAAATGGAACTGTCTTATAACCCAGCAATTCCATTTCTAGGAATATATCCAAAAAAAAAAAAAGCACAAAACAAGACAGTAATTTGAAAGAATATATGCACCCCTGTGCTCACTGCAGCATTATTTACAATAGCAAGATTTGGATGCAGCTCAAGTGTCCATAAGTAGATGAGTGGACAAAAAGGCATGGTACATTTACACAATGGACTACTACTCAGCCATAAAAAAAGAAGGAAATCTTACTTTTCCTGACAGCATGGATGGTTCTGGAGAGTATTGTGGTAAGTGAAATAAACCAATCAGAGAAAGACAAGTGGAATCTAATGAACAAAATAAAGTAATAAAGTGGAGACAGACTAATGGGTACAGAGAACAGACTAACAGCTGTCAGGGGGGATGGTGTTAGGGACTGAGTGAGAAGGCTTAAGGGATTAAGCAAAGTAAAAAAAGGAAAGACTCATGGACACAGAAAACAGTATGGTGATTGCCAGAGGGTAGGGAGGGAAAGCAGAAGAAGGTAAAAGGGGGATAAGTGGTGACGGAAGGAGCCTTGACTTGGGGTGATAAACCAACAATATAATATACAGATGATGTATTGTAGAACTGTATACCTGAAACCTATATAATTTTTTTAAACAATGTCACCCAAATGAATTCAATAGGAAAGTGATAGCAAACGTTAATTGTATGAGTGGCCCTATTCTATATACTTGACATATATTAAATCCTCACAACAATCTAATAAGGGAGTTATCGTATTATTTTATTTTAGAAATGAGAAACACAGAGAATTTATGTATTTGCCACAGGCCATAGAGCTACCAAGTGGTAGAGCTTGGATCCAAATCCAGGAAGCCTGATTCTTGCTCCAGGAAGTTCTATTTACTCATTTATAAAACAGACATTACTCCGGACTTACTAAATGCCAGACACTGGGGTAGATACTGTAGATACAAAGATGAATAAGGGAGCCTCTGCCTTCACAGTAGCAGAATAGAAGGGCAGATGAATAAAACAACATGGTAAATGCTAAAACAGAGGAATTGGTTTAGAGGTTCCTGAAATTTGAGGAAATCAAGGAAGTTTTCACCAGTCTGGCTGGTGTTGCTCAGTGGTTGAGCATCAACCCATGAACCAAGAGGTCACTGGTTCAATTCCCCGCCAGGGCATATGCCTAGGTTGCAGGCTCAATCCCCAAGTAGGAAGCATGCAGGAGGTGGCCTCATTGATGTTTCTATCTCTCTA
>NW_006290028.1:1244833-1247912 GCF_000327345.1 Myotis davidii | reverse complement strand
TAAACACATTCTGAGAAGACAGCACCAACTGCAAGTTGCAGAAGAAACTCAGGGCAGTTGAGACAGCTGAACAGTCTCTTTAAGATAAGCAGGAGCTATCACACACAGCTGAGAGGGTGTATGATCTTCAGATTTTTCTACCTCAGCAAGTTGATTTACTTGGTGCTTCTTAGCAGTTTTGTATGCAGTTCTTGCAACTGTACCTCCTATCCTGCTTACGAAAATGTCCCTTTTTATGTAGCAGAAACTTAAAACAGCTGACATTGTAAAGATGGAAAAGCAGTCTGCTTTGGCAAAGGATCAAACAGTATCACATTCTACTACATGGTCTCCTTCCATGAATTTACTCCTGGGATTTGCCTATTGCCCAAAGGAGATCTCCAAAGAAGGCTTAGAAGGGATGTGTTTTCATAATGAAGGAGAAGAATAAAAAATTTGCATTCACCTCTTACATATAACTTCGTTTTTGTAGAGAATTTTTCACACTCCCTTTTTTCTGAGGGGAAGATGTAATAATCTTTGTATATAATCCAGTGCATATTGCGGGACATAATAACAGCAGCACTGCTTTGCATTTTCTACATTGCTTTAGAGTTTGTCAAGTTCTTTTGCATACACTGCCTTATGCAATCTTTATATCAACCTGTGATGTAGATATTATTTTATTACAACCACCATTTTATGAATGATAAAATAAGAGTCATGGAGCACAAATGCAGATGATCTAAAAACTACTATTTGGCTTCAGATAACATTAAATGATTGCTTCAATGTCATATACATTTAAAAAATTATCTGTAACTATGGTTAATATTAAAATCTAGTATAACATCATAAAAAAATAAGTGCTTTGTAATCATATACTCTAGCCCCTTTTTCAGGTCTGATTCTAACTCTAATTGGGTAACCTAGGACAAGTGACAAGCCTCTGAACTTGTTCCCTTATATAACAAATAAAAGATGTATTTTAGACCTTTGTGCAAGAATTAAATTATATAGCATGTTATAAATTGTCCTTAGGAGAATCCTTGAGGTGCGACTCAATAAATTACACTAATTTTACTTTATTTTGGTGGTTGTTGGTATTGCTATTGTTATTATATAGAAACTAGAGAACTGGTGCATGAAATTCATGCGCAGGAGGGGGGTCCTTAACCCGGCCTGCACCCTCTCACAAACCGGGACCACTGGCTCCTAACTGCCCACCTGCCTGCCTGCCTGATCACCCCTAACCACTCTGCCTGCCTGCCTGATGCCCCTAACTGCTCCCCTGCCTGCCTGATCACCCCTAACCCCTCTTCCTGCCTCCCTGATGCCCTTAACTGCTCCCCTGCCTACCTGATCACCCCTAACCTCTCTGCCTGCCTGCCTGATCGCCCCTAACCAGCTCTGCCTGCTAGCCTGATCACCCCCAACTGCTCTCCCCTGCCAGCCTGGTCGCCCCTAACTGCCCTCCCCTGCTGGCCTGGTTGCCCCTAACCATCTCTGCCTCAGCCCCCGCCACCATGACTTTGTCTGGAAGGATGTCCAGATGGATTTCTGGAAGACGTCTGATCTAATGAGCATATTACCTTTTTATTAGTATAGATTACCAGATAGTAAAGTTTAATCAGACTAGGGCAAAAAAAAGAGGGGGGGAGAGATATTTAAGTGAAAACAATTGTGAATCAAGTTAATGTCTTCACATTTTATTTTTCACTTTTAGAATGTTATTTTGAGCAGACAATTATAATAGCCTTGGATTAGCATGAATCCATCCATATTACTAAATAATTTGGGGGTCTAGATGGGCATTCTCAAACTTTATCACCACAAAATGAAATAAGCTATCAATAAATGTGAGGAAGTCAAAATTTAAAAATGAAAACTTATCACATGAGCCCAAAGCACTTCTTTCTCATAATGTTTCCAACTGTAATGGAACCTAAATGTCCATCACTGTACTTATTCTTTCTACTTAGATGCTTTTAGGATGTGTTAGTACATTTCTGCCATAGAAGCAATTTAAATGATAAACAAGATCAACACAAATTATCTTTCCTTGTTTACTTTATCATATAAATTACTAGAACTTTTCAAGAAAGAAAAATAGAAAGGAGCAATTGTAGTATGATTTGCCTTATAATGTGGTCTCCCACGATGATATTAACCATATTAGCAAGTAATATATGAATATGTCGTAGAGGAAAAAGAAGCTTTAAAATTTAAGTAACATTTTTATAATGAAAATATCAAACATAGACAAAACATAGAGAACACATTAATGAACTCCCTGTGCCTGTCACCCAGTTTCAACAATGACCATTCAGTGGCCAATCTTGTTTCCTGTACAAACCTGCATATCTTCCTCTCCACACTCCTTAAATCATATCTCAGTCATCATATAATTTAATTCATTAACATTTTAACTCTAAAATATAATGGCTTTTCTAAAATTTGCAACCATACCATTATTATGCTCCCAAAATGAATAATACATTCTCAAAATTATTGAACATCCAGTAGCTCACATTTTCCCAAGTGACTCATAATTTCACTTTTTAGCAGTTTAAAATTGGTTGTATGCCCAAAGTTTTATGTTTTTCAATCTTTCTCTCTTCCTTTACTATTTGTTGAAGACAAGGTCATTTTTCTTTTTTTTGTCTGATTTTTTTTTTATTGCTTAAAATATTACAACAAGTAGTACATTTGTCTCTCCCCTCCCCCCCCAGTGTCTTGTGTCCATTGGTTATGCTTATATGCATGCATACAAGTCCTTTGGTTGATCTCTTACCCGCCAACCCTCCCCAGCCTTCCTTCTGTAGTTTGACAGTCTGTTTAATGCTGCTCTGCCTTGGACGGATTGCCCAGAGGAAGAGCAGAAGGAACTCCTTTGTCACACCTTATGTGATATTTTAGAAAGTGCCTGTTGTGACAACTCTGGATCATACTGCTTCATTTCATGGTTAAGAGGAAAGACAGCCGAGGAAAATGCTAGTATTTCTGGGAGTCCTGAAGAGTCTAGTTGCCAAGTGGAACATTCTTCTTCTGCCTTGGCTGTCAAAGAGCTTGGCTTTGAGCAATTTCATTCATTAATTCA
>NW_006290028.1:1216170-1244713 GCF_000327345.1 Myotis davidii | reverse complement strand
AATGCTCAGGAATGAAACTTCTTGGTATACATGAACAAGCAGCTGTAGGGTTCTTAACCTTAATGGAAGCTTTAAGATACCGTAAGGTTGGTTCTTACTTGAAATCTCCAAAATTCCCTATTTGGATTGTTGGCAGTGAAACTCACCTCACCATATTTTTTGCCAAGGATATGGCTTTGGTTGCCCCGAGACTCCTTCAGAACAAGCCAGGCGAGTTTTTCAAACCTATGACCCAGAAGATAATGGATTCATACCTGATTCACTTCTAGAAGATGTGATGAAAACGTTGGACCTTATTTCAGATCCTGAATATATAAATCTCATGAAGAATAAATTAGATCCAGAAGGATTAGGAATCATACTATTGGGCCCATTTCTTCAAGAATTTTTTCCTGATCAGGGCTCCAGTGGTCCAGAGTCTTTTACTGTCTACCACTACAATGGACTGAAGCAGTCAAATTATAACGAAAAGGTCATGTATGTGGAAGGGACCGCAGTTATTATGGGTTTTGAAGATCCCATGCTACAAACAGATGACACTCCTATTTAAACGCTGTTATTTCTTTTTAAAAATCTGTTTCCCATTAGAAATACTAATAAATAACAAATTATCAACTTGGATCTTTTGACAATGGCTTAGCTCTGGCATGTTTATAAAAAGTAGGAACTATAAAGGAACATTACCATTTATTCACAGATATATTAAACTGATTTGCATAAGTATTTAAAAGGAAGATCGTAATAGCAGATGTTGAAAGAGGTTGTAAGACTGGCAATTGGCTATACACTGGTATCACTGACTAATTGCAAATAACATAAGAACACATTTTCAGTGTTTAAGATATGTTTAAATTATTTATGTTAAAATTTACCCTATTTTAACTCTGTGTGTGAAATTTAATAGCAAAATTAAGCTTTAATCAAAGTTCACCACTTTTGCAGTTGGATAATTGGTCATTTATCAAATTACAAATATTTAATACTACAGCATTTGTATACTGAGTATCAAAGTTACTATTTATAAACTTCTATTTTGGGGTTTTATTTCATTCAGGTATATTATATTGTTTAAATGATTCTGGCTTGCAATATATCAGCCTCCATATTTAAATGCAGAGTTAATTTTTATTTCTTTTTAAAAATGTTTCCCATTAGAAATACTAATAAATAACAAATTATCAACTTGGATCTTTTGACAATGGCTTAGCTCTGGCATGTTTATAAAAAGTAGAAACTATAAAGGAACATTACCATTTATTCACAGATATATAATGTATTTTTTAAAAAGATAGTAAAGAGAATCTGTTTAATAGTCTTAACACTGTTAACTCTTACTGTATTGCCAAATACACTCTTCTAAACTTGTCCCAACAGCCTTGTAAGCCAGGTTTTTTTGTAAATTTATAAATATGATAAATGCATGAAAACATCTGTTATTAGTATATTGCATTATTTATTATGATCCTAGTGGATGGCCTAAATAAACACTTCTTTCAAAAAAAATGAAATTACTCAGTTTATCAAAAGGAGGCATAAAAAGAGGCAATACTGAGGACAGATTAAACCTAATAAGCATAATTAAAAATCAAATAACAAAAGAGTAAATTTTAACCCACGTACATCAATATTAAATTCAAATATCATCAAATTAAATTAAAAAAATGATTCTGCCCACCAGAATCCCTTTTCTGTACATTCTCACCAATAATTCTTATTACTTGCCTTTTTGATAATAGCCATTCTAAAAAGTGTGAGGTGATATCTCATTGTGGTTTTGATTTGCATTTCCCTGATGGTTAGTAATGTTGTGAAAAATTCTTAATATAGTCTTGATACAAGATGATCTTACCATAAATTCCTAACTGGGCAGATTATGATAGGCAGTCACGCCCCAGGAATATACTCTTTAGTAAAAGTTTTACCTTTACCTTAAACAAGCCCTGCCCAGTTTTTCTGTGTATCTACATTAACACACCTCTAAAATGTCTCTTTTCAGAAACAAAATCACCCTTAAGAGATACATAATCCTGTTAACTATCCTGAAATCCAATCCCTGCTTTGCTCTCTCATATAATCTTGTTATCCTTCTTCTCTAATTCCAAATGCATAAAAGAAGCTGAAAACTGCCATTCTGAAAAGCATTTTTCTCTTTCTGTTAAGATACTGCTCCCAGGTATATTCTTTGTTTGGCTCAATAAAATTTTGTAAAAATTATCTACATTTTGTACATTCTTATGTCAACACTAGGGAAGGAAACAGACAATGAGTCAAGGAACCCTAGAGAATTACAAATAAGATGAACCAAGGAGACCCATACCAAGACACATTTATTTAAATGTCAAAATTTAAAGAAAAAGTGAGAATCTTAAAAGCATCAAGAAAAAAACAACTTGTTGGGTACAAGGGAACCCTCATATGACTATCATATTATGTTTAAGCAAAAATTTTGCAGGCCAGAAGGGAGTAGCATCATATATTCAACATGCTAAAATAAAAAAAAAGTTCTAAACACAAATACTGTATCAGGCAAAATTATTCAGAACTGAAGGAGAGATAAAGACTCCTCTAGACAAGCAGAACTAAAGGAGTTCATTACCACTAAAGTAGCCTCACAAGAAACATTAAAGGGACTTCTTTAAGCTAAAAAGAAAGGGTGCTAATTAGTAACAAGAAAACATATCAAAGTATAAATCTCACTAAGTAAATACATAGTAAAAATAGTGGACTAATAATTTATAAAGTTAACTAGAGGCCCAGTGCACAAAATCTGTGCACTCTTGGGGGTTCCCTCAGCCCGGCTTGTGCCCTCTCACAGTCCAGGAGCCCTCGAGGAATGTCCAACAGATGGCTTAGGCCTATTTCCCGCAGGGAGCCGGTCTAAACCAGTAGTAGGAAATCCTTAGAGGTGCTGCAGAGGTGGAAGAGCCTCCCACCACTGCTACTGGGCTCACCAGCCATGAGCCCGGCTTCTGACTGAGCAGCACTCCCCCTGTGGGAGAACAATGACCACCAAGGGGCAGCTCCTGTATTGAGCGTCCGCCCCCTGGTGGTCAGTGTGTATCATAGCGACCGTTCATTTCGCTGTTGGCTCTATTTGCATATTAGCCTTTTATTATATAGGATATCAAGGTTAAAGGACAAAATTAGTAAAAATAACAATAACTATAACAATTAGTTAAGGAATACACAACATAGAAATATGTAAAATGTGTCATCAAAAACAAAACGTGTAGGAAGAGTAAAAATGTAGAGTTTTAGAATGTGTTTAAATTTGAGATGTTATCAAGAGACTAATATAAATAAAGGTTGTTATATGTAAGCATTATGGTTACCACACAGGTAACCATATAGTAGATAATGGGGGGGGGGAGCTAATAGAATTGAATACAATAAAGGAAAACTCAAGCTTAAAAGTGAGACTCAATTGTTCAAATTTTTTCCAAGTCTAACAGAGTTTGAAGACAAACAGCACTGGGTGTGAAGCCCAATTCCATAAAGTTATGTCACTTCTTTGAGCCTCAGTTGCTACATCTCTTAAAGAGGAATAGTAGTACTTACAGTGTTTGTGAGAATTTATAGTATCTATAAAGCCCCTAGTATAATGCTTGGCACATGGTAAACACTTAATAAATTTCCAGATATCATTATAATCAATAATGCATGTATTGCAATTGAAAAGATTCTCTATTCTGCATTTTTTTAAAAACAGACCAAGGAAATCTATTTCATGTTAAACAGATCTCAATCTACTAAACAATGAATTTCATTTACATCTTTCACTTTTGTTATAGGATTTCTAAAATGATACTCTCCCACAAATGTATAATTCTTTAAGTAAAGTAATTTTAACAATGATAATAAAAACCCAAAGTTTAGAAGCAAGTTAACACATATTTTTCTAAAGTCAGGTGTCTATAGAAGTCAATAATATTTGCCTTTTCATTCATTTGTGTCTTAATTTTCTTCTTGAAAAAAAAAAAATGAGCTCTTTGAGAGTAGGAACTCTATTATATATACCCCTTCATGCCTAGAAAATATACAGCACATCAGAAGCATTCCAGGGATGTTCATTGAATTAATAAATTGAAACTTTAAATAACTTACGAAAATGGTCTGTATAATTAATCATGTGACCACAACTTATAATACAAAACCAGTGAGCAAAAAACAGCTAAAACTTATTGAGTGCTTGTTATGTATTAGTCACTATGCTAATGTTTCACTCATTCAAAACTCACAACAACCTTACAAAATAACTATTATTATCTTCATTTTATAGATGTGAAAATGGAGTTACCAGGTCTGGTATTTAATTGTCCCTATTATTGGGTCAATTCTTTAATTTGCTCAAGGATACACAAATGAGTCAAAATTTGAACTCAGGATGCTTAACTCAAAAGCATGTAGGAGTAACCACAATATTGTAGCTGTCTTGAAAACTCATTTTTTATACAGCAGGAAGCACCCCATACTTGGAATAATATGCCCTGAGTTCTTGACCTCTACCACAAACATTCTTTGTGAACTTAGGCAAGCCTCTCTACACTTCAGTTCCATTAATTGTATATAGAAGTAAAGATACTTATTTCACAACTATCAAAACAAGAAACTATATCTGAAAAACAAATAATATAATGTATGCAAAAGCACTTTACAAACTATATATTCAGATATTACTAAGCAAGCTTTCTATTCCTGAAAGAAGTACAAATATTGTAAATAAATAACAGCATCGAATATAATTTTGTAACCTCAGTAGGAAAAAAATTACCATCCAGGAAAAATTAAAAATCAACTTTTAAATCTGTGTAAGCCTTCAAAGAGTTTTGTAGTGTTGCTCCACTCAACATTAACAGAAAACAACTCCATTCCAACTTAGTGATACCAAGGTGCATAAGTAAAAACAGCAATGCCTAAAATGTGTATGCCACAAAAGCTCTTTTAAATTCACCAGTTCATTTCTGTAACTGTGCAAGATAGCAATGAGATTAAATAAAAGGAGGGGAGTGAAGAAGAAGAAAAAAAGAATAAAGACATGGAAGACCAAAAGATGTGGGATTTTGTTCTGCTCTGCCTTTTATATTCTACATGGCCTTGAACAAGTTAATTAAGCTTTCTGAACATCATTTTCCTTATCTGTTAAATGGGAATTAACTTAGTAATGAGTGTATTGTGAAGATGCAATGACATATTTATGATGAACACATTGTAGATAAAGCCCATTTTTAGGAATTCAATAAATTATAGTGGTTATCATCATTAGTTTATACAACTGAGTAAATTGAAAACCTAAGTAGTTATAACTTGTTCAAAGTCACATAATTAGTATATAGGAAAAAATAGGAGTAGAATTTATACCCTCTAAATCTTCATCCAACATTTTGTTATTTCATCAAAAATTATGTAACTTTACATTCTTTATCAGAGAGAACTATAAAATATTCATTCCCACCGAAGAAATGGTTTAATTTTAGCTCCTATGGGATAATCTTAATTCACATAGGCTGTTATTTACTAAAAGGTATCCACACAAGTTGATTTTATATTGGAATGTTCATCTCAGAAAAAAACAAGTAGTTGAAGTAGAAATAATTGTCAAGTCAATCTATGACTTGTTTATTATTGCAGAAATAAATTGAACTCTGCTCTAGCTTTTGACATGTAATTCTGATACTAATAGATGTACATCCATTTCTCTTCCCCTACCTGCTAACAGGAAGCATTTTGTAATGGTGTGTCAGAAATCTACCAGTAACTGCCTAATATTTCCCTTAAAGAAAGCTACTGTCTGTAATCCCATCAGCAATTGTCAACAGTTTAATGAAATGAGGGACAGAGCACTGAAATGGCCCTGCTATGAAAACGGGATGTTCTTAACTAAAATCCCACTCCTGTGCTGATTAGAAAAAAGCACAATTATCAGTCCTCATGTTATAGGAACTCCCATATCTGAACCTCAATCTTGCTACAATAACAACCAAGATATTATTTCCCTAACTCCCTTAGAAGGGGAGGAGGAAGGTAGAGTTTAATTTGTTAAACAGAGCTGAGGTGGGTGTTCTTTCAGGTATGGAAAGTTAGGACTTTAGGAAATTATAATTGTGTCAAAACTCATGGCTATATTGAGATGCTTGGTGTTGTTATATCATCCATCCTTTTTTTTTTTTAATCAAGTAATGCTGGGCTAAGTTCCCTCATTTGCATTGGAAAACTATGATCAAAGCAATGGAGATACAAATATTAAATAAGATACTGCTTTTGCTCTCAAGTAGCTTTCATTCTAATGGGACAGATATCCAATGATCTTTACGGCACAGTGTGCTGAGCAGATAGACACACTGCTGAAAGACAACAGAAAATGATCAGGTAAATAAGGATGGAACCTTCAATACAGAAGGAACTACATGAGCAAAGGCAATGGCAGAACTGAAAGCCTGGCATAGCCAAAACAATAAAGCTGTTACAGTATGACTAACACCTCGTGGAGTAAGGACAACTGAAGATAGAAAGGTACAGAGAAGCCAACTCATAAAGGACCTGGCATGTTATTTGGAGGGACTTGGGCTTTATCGTGAGGGCTGGTTAGAAGCTGGTAAGTGGTATGATCAAAGAAGTTTTCACCTCATATGATGAAAAGAAGTTCAAATGCCATTGTTCTGGCTAATCCACATGACCATTGTCTCACAACCCAAAGATGTAAAGTATAATATTGTGTTTCTATATTAACATTCATTGGAAAGAAATCAGCTTTTTTTTCATTTGAATGTTCTTAATAACAGTGTTCTCTGAGCTATGGCATCTTAGTGAATCTATGAGCTTCAGAAATCACAATGATAGACAGGGAAGGAGAGAGTACAGAAAAACAAGTAAATAAATTTTAAAAATATTATCTTCAGGCTGATGAGGCAGAAGGAGAAACCTCAATACTTCATAATGGCCTAACTATCTGCCTACATCTGCAGACTACTATTTTCAAAAAAAAAGAACTAAATCACAATTAAATGGTACAATTTTACTCTTTGAGATATAGTGAGGTGTCAATGTAATATTTGATTAATCACAATTTTATAATAAAATATATTAAGCAGTAACCAAATACAATATCAAGTCACACACACAAAAAAATGCAACACATGTAGTTAATATCATGATCTTCTTTATTCAATACTGATTTTGTTTATGACATTGATAATGAGCTTTTGACATTTGAGTGACAGCTGCACCAAGGTAAGAAATTAGAACACCTGGGTCTTAGTTTTTCTTAAGCAACAGACACTACTGAAACTAGAATTAAAAATTATTGACAACTAAAATTCTTTTAAATGTCTCAGAGATTTTCAGTTTCAGGCCTGAGGTGTGGAGGATGGAAGTTCCTATGAACTAGGAAGTCCATAATCTAATGATTTTTCACTCTGTTTTCACCAAAGGGACAGGACACGCTCATGTAGACCGTTCCTACCTAGAAGAGTATGGAGCTGGGACTCCACTGAATTAACTGCACTGGAAAAGGGACCACATTGTTGACATCTTCCATGAGCTATTTGACATAATCATTAAAAAAAAATTTTAACTTAAATTTTAATTATTTCAGAAAATATTGGTATGTTCACCCCATGAGTCCACATTTAGCTCAAACAAAAGACCTATATACTTAAAACTACCTGACATTAGTAAAAGAAATTGAAGACATAAATAAATGGAAATATATTTCATGCTCATAGATTAGAAAAATTAATATTGTTAATATGTCTATACTATTCAAAACATTATACAGATTCACTGCAATTTCTATCAAAATTCGAATAGCATTTTTTACAGAAAAAGAATATATAGTCCTAAAATTTGTATAGAAATAAAAAAGACCTGTGCCAGCTGGTTTGGCTCAGTAGATAAAGTGTCAGCCTATGGACTAAAGAATCCCGGGTTCAATTTCAGTCAAGGGCACATGCCCAGGTTGCAGGCTCGGTAGAGGACATGCAGGAAGTAGCAAATCAATGATTCTCTCTCATCAATGATGTTTCTATTTCTCTCTCCCTCTCCCTTCCTCTCTGAGATCAATAAAGGTATAATAAATAATAAATAAATAAGACCCCCAAATAGCCAAAATAACCTTGAGGGAGAAGAACAAAACTGGAGGCATCACATGCACTGATTTTAAACTATAATACAAAGCTATAGTAATCGAAACAGTGTGGTATTAGTATAAAAACAGACAAATGGATCATGGAGCAGAACAGAAAGCCCAGAAATAAGCCCACTCATATATAAGCAATCAATTTTATTATGAAGGGGCCAAGAGTATACAATGTGGAAAGAACTGTCATGTGCAAAAGAATGAATCTGGCCCACTATCTTACACCATAAACAAAAATTACTCAAAGTGGAAATTAACTCAAAATGGATTAAAGATATATGAAACTATAACACTCCTAGAAGAAAACATGGGCAGTAAATTCCCTGACATTGGTCTTGGTGATGATTTTTAAAATCTGACACCAAAAGCAATGCCTTGATTTTTCACTTCATTCCTGAAGGACATTTTCACTGAATATAGAATTCTGGGTTGACAGTTCTTTTCTACCAGCACTTGAATGCTGAAGCAATTCCTTCTGTTTTCCATGACTTCTGATAATAAATTTTGTATCATACAAAATTTTTTCCCTATACTTGTTAAATAATGCTTTTTTTTTTTCTGGTTCCTTTGAAGATTTTTTTCTTTTTCTTTAGTTTTTAGAGTTTGAATATTATGTGATTTGACACAGTTTTACCTGGATTTATTTATCCTGTTTGAGGCTCAATCAATCTATAGGTTTATTCTTTTCCACATTTAGGGATTTTTCAGCTTGGGAAAGAAGTACGGTTACCCCAAAAGACTGAAGTCTTAATGCAAAAAAGTCAGTATGAGGATGTCACTACAGCAATAGGTAAATACATTCATTTTATCAACATACTAGAGGCCTGTTGCATGAAGAGATTAGTGCAATAGGCCTTCCCTTCCCTTGGCTGCTGGCACCAGTTTTCCTCCTGCACCGGGGACCCAGGCCTTCGCTCTGGCTGGGCTCCGGCCAAAGCCACCCCGGGGCCATGAGGCCTTGTTGCTCCACGGATCCCGGGGCCGTGAGGCCTCGCTGCTCCGCCAGCTCCAGGGTCATGAGGCCTCACTGCTCCACCGACCCTGGGGCCATCAGACTCCGCTCCACAGCTTGGAACCTCGTATGCAAATTAACTGCCATTTTTGTTTGTGGTTAATTTGCATATCACACTGATTAGCTGATGGGAGGCATAGCGAAGGTATGGTCAATTACCTTGTTTGTCTATTATTAGGTAAGATCTATTTTTTAAAGGCAGACATCATACCAATTATTGAAGAAACCAAGATAAAATAGTAAAAAAAATAATAGTAATAATAAAATACCTAAAAATCCAGGATGGAAAGTGGTATACAAACTATCAATTACATCATGTGGTAACCATGCTTTGTTAGCATCAGCAACAAAAGCTATTAGGAACACAGTCTGGAAGTGAGAGGAAGCTTCTTAGAAGAGAGGAGATTTTATCTATATCTTAAAGGATTTGATAGCCAGGCAGATTGAGAATTAGAGAAAAGTCTTTCAGATAGAGAGGACAGCATAAATAATAAATGAATCATCAGGAACAAACTTCAAGTTTCTAGTTTGGTTAATCAAGTAGACAGTGGTACAGTAAAACTAAGGTAAAACTAAGAAAACACTAAAAAAGGACAAAGACTTTGGGAAAGTACAGACTTCTGTTCAGTATTGATGTGGAAGCTTTTGGGCAGGCAGCTGGAAGGATAGTTCAGAGTAAAACGAGTTCAAGATCAAAGAGTCATCAGCATTTTGTTAGTCACTCCACAGAATTCTATAAGCAAGCTAGCTAAAATCCAAAGATGACCACAAAAATTAAAATTAAAATTAAAAAGTCAGTCAGTGTGGGCCATTCCAGATTCACAAGGAAGAATAGTAAGTTATTCTGAGAGCTCATCTGTTTAGACTCCAAAGTTTTTTCCATACATTTAGCAAATCAAAGCCTATAAAAATTTCAATGCCTTTTCCTCAGATTTTATTCCTTTTGTTCTGCCAAAGCAAGGCTTAGACTATCCATGAAACTTTGCATAAAATTTAAATATCAATCTCTCATTTCTTTGGCAGTAGATCAGCCAAACAACCCATAGCTTTAAGACTCATCTTAACAGTCTAAGATGTTCTGTTTCTAGTACCAAGAGTTTTATTTGCATAAAGATCTTTTTCACTTTCTACATCTGTGTTTTATTTATATTGCAACAGCAATATTTATAAGTTTATGTCACAATAAGTTTCTAGTCTAAATTTGGGTCTTTCTTAATTGTTCACCAGTTAAAAACCATACACAAAGAATAAGAAAAAAAATCCTGCATGAAATTCCTCATATGAGAACTTTCCACGTAAACAAGTAACTGTTATATCACATCATATAATGTTGATACTACAAATACAACGAATGGTGAAATATGACTACCCTACTCTACAGCCAACTTTATGATCTTAATAAAAATACTAGGATATGTTTTGCTTTATATAAATTGAGATCATGACATGATTTGATTGCTTTTGTTTTTAACCACTTATTTCACTATTAAATTGAAGCTTTTGGCTATCATATCAGGTTTATAATACTTATTTAAGTAAGATGAGTTTTTTCTATTTAAGACTGGCTTTAAGGACCAGATCATATATTTTCTATTTGTTGTCTTCTTTTATCTATTCTTTGACCCTCTAGCTCAGCCGTGGGCAAACTACGGCCCGTGTGCCAGATCCAGCCCATTTGAAATGAATAAAACTAAAAAAAAAAAAGACCGCACCCTTTTATGTAATGATGTTTACTTTGAATTTATATTAGTTCACACAAACACTCCATCCATGCTTTTGTTCTGGCCCTCCGGTCCAGTTTAAGAACCCATTGTGGCCCTCGAGTGAAAAAGTTTGCCCACCCCTGCTCTAGCCCAACTAAACTGATAAATTTTCACCATAACTTACATGTATCTCTAGTACTAAACTTATTATTTTATATACTAGAGGCCCGATGCATGAAAATTCATGCAAGAGTAGGCCTTCCTTCCCCCAGCTGTTGGCACTGGCTTCCCGCTGGCATCTGGGACCCAGGCTTCCCTCCTCTGGCCGCCACAGGCACCTGGTACCCCGGCTGGCTTCCCTCCAGACCTGGCTTTATCAGGAAGGATGTCCAGAATGACATACTTAAGACATCTGGTCTAATTAGCATATTACCTTTTTATCATTATAGATTGGTTTATAGTTTTTTGTGTACTTGATTCAGGGACTGCCTTATATAAATGCTTGGGTTCACAGTGAATCACCAAAATGTTTCTTGAATAAATGAAATTACTCTCCCTAGTCATACTCCCATTTTTAGGTCAACCATTAAGTTATTTATTTATCCAATAGATAACATTGCAACAATGTTCTATGGCGGCTAAATAATCATTTGAGCTTTACTATACAAGTAAGATTTAGATGGTGAATGTTACTACCTTAGAATCCAAAGTAATAATTTAGTTTAGTGATGATTTCTCTCCTTATAAAATTTATCAATAAAATAAATTAACATTTTGCATGATTATTTGCTTATCAATTTATACTGCATTCACTAAAATGTAAGCTCTAGGAAATATAGGGAATTTTTTTTTTTTTGGCCATTGTAGAGTGTGAAAAGGTGGGGAAAGGGGAAAGAGAGAAAGAGGGAGAGAGAGAGGGAAACAACAATGTGAGAGACACATTGATTGGTGTGGGATTTTTTTTTTGCTATTGTATATCTTCAATGCTTAGCACAGTGTCAGGAATATAACAGGTTCTTAATAAAATACATGTTGATTAGACTTAAATATTTTTCCAAAAGTAAACTATATGCCAGGGTCTTTACTACATGCTCATTATTTAATTTCAAATAAAATGTAAATATTTCATGATTTAAACAACAATGCTTTGAAGTAATATTATTTAATACTAGAGGTCTGATGCACCAATTTGTGCACTGGTGGGGTCCCTCAGCCTGGCCTGTGCCCTCTCGCAATCCGGGACCCCTCAGGGATGTAGTTAAATGTAAAGCGACAGGCAGCCAGGGAGGCGCCCAGAGCCTGGGCCGGGTGCCTCACTGCTACTGCTTATTCTAGACCCGCTGCACCTACTGAGCAGTGCTCCCTCTGTGAGAGCGCACTGACCACCAGGGGGCAGCTCCTTCATTGAGCGTCTTCCCCCTGGTGGTCAGTGTGATCATAGTGACCAGTCAACGGTTGATTGGTCCACCAGTCATAACAGTCACTTAGGCTTTTATATAGATAGATAGATGATTGATAGATAGATAGATAGATAGATAGATAGATAGATTGATTCAAAATGAGACTCAGAGAAGTTAATTAACTAAGCTGATAGCCAATAACTAGTAAGCACTTATAAAGCTTCTATTTAAACTCCAAAGTGTTGGGTACCACTCTCCCTTACATGTTTCCACCTCCCAAACTAAGTACTCATTACATACTCAGTAAGAAAAAGTAGCTCAGCTTCTTTGCTCCCACTTTCTCCTATTCTTTTGTAATGGAATTGGATACTTAGGCACATTCAATCAATTGACCCAAAAAAGTTGTTTTTAATGAATCAGTTAATACACGCAGGAGTAAGTTAAATAACCTGAATAAAATATAGCTAGTTATTCAGACATGTTTTGTAAACATGCCACAAGAAATATTATTGGGTCATCAAACACTATGTTTTATAGATAAACTTTTAATTTTTGAGAGAAAAGGGGAAAGAGAATAAAATGGGAAAGAAAATACTTCATATTTGGTTTCCATTTATCCAGTGCATTTATATACTAGTATTTCCGCTTCATAATACAAATTTAATGATATATTTCCAAATGTTGAAGAGAATATTCCTAAATTATATCACAATCATATCATTTTAGATACTACAAATTAGAAATTATTTTTAGAATTTTATTTTAATCATCTCTCTCTATTGAGACATAACAGGGTATCAACTTCATATTGAAAAACTAGATGCATTCTCCTAAGATTGGGAATAAGGCTAGTGTGTTACTCTCCCTACTACTATTCAACACTGTACTAGAGGTTATAGCTGATGGAATAAGACAAAAAACAAACCAAAAAAACCACAAAGCATACAGATATAAATGATTGCTATCCCTAGATAACATAATTTCATATTTAGAAAATCCCAAACTGACAAATAAGCAACTAGGAGTAATAAGTCAGTTTAGCGAGGATACAGAATATATTGTCAGTGTCATGTTACTATATATTGTCAGTGTCATATTACTATATAATTGCAACAAACAATTAGTAATTAAAAATGTTTAAATAATTTCATTTTTATAATAGCACCCCCAAAAAAAGACTTAGGCAAAAATCTAATAAAGTATATGTGAGATCTGTATGTTGAAAAAAAAATAGCCTTTAAAAAACACACAAAGTGATGAAAGTAATCAAATAAGGCAAATAGACATATAATGTTCATGAACTGGAAAAAACAATACCTTTAATATATCAATATGTCAAATTCTCCTAAACATCTAAAGATTTAAAACAATTCCAATCAAAATCCCAGCAGGATAGCAGGATATTTGTGTAGAACTCAATAAGCTTATTTAAAATTTCCATGGATAGACAAAGGAGCTAGAATAACCAAAAGAACTTCTTAAAACTGTAACAAGTTGAAAGAAATTATACCATCTGATTTCAAGACTTACTATAAAGTGATAGAGATCACGGTGGTGTGGAATTGGAGAAGGAATGGCCATATAGTTCAGTGGAACAGAATAGATTCTAGAAACAGATCCACACATATATGATCAATTGATTTTAAACAAACTGCAAAAACAACTCAACAGAAAAAGGGTAGTCATTTCAACAGATGAGACATCCATAGGCAAAAAGAAAAAGAAAAACAACCCCCCAAAAGACTCAATTCATAGTTCACACCAAATAAATATTAATTTAAAATAAACCATAGACCTAAATGTAAACCCCAAAATATAAAACTTTTAGAAGAAAACATATAAAATTTGGTAACTTTGAATTAGACAAAGATTTCTTAAAATTAACATCAAAAGCATGATCCATAACAGAAAAAAAATTGATACAATGGAGTTCACAAAAATTATAAATTTGTTCTGTGAAAGACACTGTTAAAGGAATAAGGAGATCAATCGAAGTCTAGAAAAAAATATTTGCAAAAGATATCATAAATGACTTATATCCCGAATATATACAAAACTCTTAAAACTTAGTAACAATAAAACAATCCTATTTAAGACACAAACAAAAACTGTGAACAAATACTTCATCAAAGAATACATACAGATGGTAAATAAGCACATGAAGAGATTTTCAAAGCCATTCGTCATTAGGGAAATGCAAATTAAAATCACAATGAGATACAAATGCACATCTATTAGAATGGCTAAGATTAAAAAATACTACCAATACCAAGTTCTGATGAGGATATGCAGTAACTAGGGCACTCTCATACATTGCTGATGGAAATGAAAATGAATACAGCCACTTTGGAAAACAGTTTGGCAGTTAATTATAAAGTTAAACATAGACTTAGAGCATAAGACCAAGCAATCCTGCTCCCAGTATTTGCCCAAATGAAGTGATAACTTATATTCACAAAAACAAAATAAGTACAGGAATATGCTATTTAGCCTGGCCAGCATGGCTCAGTGGTTGAGCATCGACATATGAACCAGGAGGTCACAGTTCGATTTCTGGTCAGGGCACATGCCTATGTAGCAGGCTAGATCCCCAGTGTGGGGTGGTGTGCAGGAGGCAGCTGATCAATGATTCTCTCTCATCGCTGATGTTTCTCTCTCTCTCTCTCTCCCTCTCACTTCTGCTCTGAAATAGTATGAGATTGGGGTATAGGTGTACCGGTTACTAATGCATATTTTTTTCAATAGATGGAGTTACACATATTTGATATATAGGCGATTTGATATGTATGCTTTTTTGTTGTATTGACAGCAAGCTTCAAAACTTCATATGTCGAATTTTCTAAAGGTGTTAACATCATAGATATTTTTACGCTTAAAAATGTCGAATTTCATGTCAAAAAAAGATTATTTGCACTAAATTGTTCCAGTACAAACTGTGCCTTATAAATAAGATGGAGCAGAAATGTAATTTTATCCCGATGTCCGGTTAATAATGTGGATTTTTCGATAGATGGAGTTACACATATGTTGATATATATGTGATTTGATATGTATGCGATTTTGTTGTATTGCTCCTCCAGGTGACCACTTGTTCCGATCGATGGTACACGCGCTTTCTGAGCAGCACTTCAAAACATACAAAGAAGTGGAAAATCGGGTCTCTGAATGGTTTGCCTCAAAACAAGAAAAGTTCTATTGAGATGGTATCCACAAATTACCCGAAAGATGGGGGAAATGTGTAGCTAGCAATGAACATTACTTTGAATAAAGCACTTTTAATGTTTCTCTTGAAATTATCATGTTTTCTTTGATCAAAAATCTGCATTATTAACCAGTACACCTTTGCATATATAAAAGAATATGCTGCCTAATTGATAATTGCAAAAATTGAAAATATCGTTAATACCACATGATCTCACTCATTCATGGATAATAGAGACCATTATAAACTTTTGAACATTAATAGATACAGAAGCAGAGCTACCTCAAACAGATTGTCAAACTGCAGCGGGAAGGCCGGGGAGGGTTGGGGGGCAGGAGGGAGGGGGGTAAGAGATCAACCAAAGGACTTGTATGCATGCATATAAGCATAACCAATGGACAGAAGACACTGGGGGGTAGGGGAGGCTAGGGGACTGTCAAGGGCGGGGGGGAAAAAAGGGACACATATGTAATACCCTTTGTAATACTTTAAGCAATAAAAAAAACCCTTAACTGAATAAACCAACTATGGTAGCATTTTTCATTTTCTAAGAAATATCTTATTTTTTATTTGCTCCAATTATAGTCTTTCTTCTCATAATAGAGCATTAGCTTCCCCAGAACAGCAGGTCCTTGTCTGTCTTATTCTATGCTGAATCCTGAATACCCAGAACAGTGACTGGCATATCACAGGTAAACAATAAATATTTACTGGATATTAATGATAAGAAAAATAACATTTGGAGGACTTTCTATGTTGTTAATGTCATATTACTATATACTAGCAATGAACAATTAGTTTCTGATAGAACTGAGCTTATCCCAGACCTATCGGTTTCCCGGCATTTGCCCCTTCCCTGTGGTCTGTTCTGAAATAGTATGAGATTGGGGTATTGTTTGCCACACAATCCTGTTGACTGAATAGACCCTACTATTGCTATTATTTTACAATGTACCCTCTGTCAGATATCAAGTTCCCTTTTATAAATAACTTTGTTTCTGAGTTGCAGTCTGTTCATTTAGATTATTTGCCCATTCCTTTGCCAATGCCAAACTATTTTAATCACTATTGCTATAAATAAAAATTGTTAGCTGAAATACAAGTTTCCATAAAATAAATGTATACTCATTCATTAATCTTCTTCAATGTGGGCCTGGCTATTTTTAGACCTTTGTTTTCCTACATGAATGTTAAAATTAGCTTGTCGAGTTTTATGAAATGAATTTAGGGGGATTTTTATTAGAATTGTATTAAAATTAGGTTGATTTGGAGATAACCATGTCTTTATAATATTGATCCTTCACTTCCATGCACATAGCTTTGAAATCTCCTTTCGTCATATTATCCCTCCACTACCTCTCACTATTGGTGTCATCTCGCTACTCCCTCTTTCCTCTTCATTTCTCAATGACTCTTGTTCAGGCCTCACTGATATTTTTTTCCAAGATCTACAGAGATAATTTTTCAAAAACTTTCAGACTACTTGGAGCTCCTCTTCTCCAATATCTTATCTTCTATTATACTTCATCTAGCTATTCCCATAGTCAATTCTACCCCTTTATCTACTTATGTAAAAACCATGGGTGGTGTTCATCACGACCTGAACCACCTCAACCAAGCGGAAGGAAGTCAGTCCTGCAGGGGTTGTCTTGGCAATGGCTGCGCCCTCCCCTGAGCTGTTTCCTGGAGCGGTTTCCGGCGGGGTTTGAGGCAGGAACCCACCCTCGGAGCGTGGACCCACTGAATCCTGGGTCGCTTTGCCAAGTGCTGCTTCCTCTCCTGAGCTATTTCCTGGAGCTCTTTCAAGCAAGGGCGGGGTTGGAGGCATGAACCCGCCCTCAGAGCATGGACCCACTGAATCCTGGGTCATTTTGCCAAGGGCTGCACCCTCCCCAGCTGTTTCCTGGGTGGCCTGGGGGAAGAACCCATCCTCAGAGCACCAGGAGCTCCAAGCAGCAGTCAGTCCTGGGTTGCTGAGGTGGAGGCCATGGCGTGGTAGAACTCTGGGTCTGGCCCAACACGGGGCAGGGCTGACCTTCAAATCAGACCCTGACAGTAGAAAGGAGGGAGCCCCATTCCTCACAGAATCTGCTGTTGGATAGCTTGCTGTCAGTGGCCTGCCAGCCAGGAACCCCATTCTCCTGCAACCCGGACCTTGACAGGAGGGAGGAGGGAGCCCCATTCCCCTCATCAGCTGCCTCCTGCACACTCCCCACTGGGGATGTGCCCACAACCAAGGTACATGCCCTTGACCGGAATTGAACCTGGGACCCTTGAGTCCGCAGGCCATTGCTCTATCCACTGAGCCAAACCAGTTAGGACAATTAATTCCCTTTTAATGTGCATGAATTTTGTGCACCGAGCTACTAGTATTACCAATAATTGCAATGACTGCAACCCCTTCAATTTTATTTTATTTATCTTATTCATCTATTCTCTTGGAATTTTAATTTCCCAATACATATCTCAGAGAACAAACTGTTGGCATACCCATATAAACGATTTGATGAAGAAAAAGGTGAAAATAATAAATAGGTCTGCTTTGTTGTCTCATGTTATGCTTGAATACAATTAATTCCTTTATTACTGAAGACCTGAAACATTGCTTCATATTCCATTTATTTGTGTGAAGTTTCAAAGTAAATGGGAAAAAAGAATCAATTTGTTCTAAATGTATGACCATCTGAGTTCATAAAACAAAGCAAGAAATTCAAAGAAAAGCATCTCATTCACTGCTGTTTCAGTATAAATTTTCTGGTGGTTATTTAGAAATATGTATCAAGAGTTTTTAAAATATTAATTTCCTTTGGCTATCAATTCCTCTCATAGGAATTTATCCTGAAGAAGCAAAATAAAATGTGGGTAACATTCCATTCATGAAGATGTTCACTACAGTGTTATTTATAACAACAATTAATGCCCAAGAGTAAGAAAATGGTCCAATAGTAAATAGCTATTGTATAGCCATGTTTATGACATCTTAATTATATAAATTGCTTTGTAGTGCTGTTCTGCTTCTTTAAAAGCAAGACATGAAAAGTATATATGGTACTAACTTAAATTATGCTTCAAAAATAGAAAATAAATAAACCTAGAAGTAAATACGACAAAAGATTAATAGTATTTGCACTTTTAGTAGTAAGATTATGGGTGGGTGGGTGAATGTTTTCTCCTCTGCTTCTAATAATTATCTATACTTTCCAAATTTACTACACTGAACATTGACTACTTTAATAATCAGCAAGGGGAAAAGAAATTTAAAGAAATGTAAAAAATATAAAGGAAATAAAACAGTTTAAATAGTCAAGACAGATCATTTTTTTTCCTCTTACTGAAGTTTTATTGTGAATCCTATATAATAAAAAGCTAATATGCAAATTGACCAACAGGCAGAATGACCAGTTGGTATGACGTGCACTGACCACCAGGGAGCAGATGCTCAATGCAGAGCTCACAGCTGGTGAGCACAGCAGTGGTGGCAAGAGCCTCTCCTGCCTCTGCAGCAGTGCTAAGGACATCTGACTGACGATTTAGGCCCTCTCTCCCCTAAGCCATCTGTCAGACATCCCCAAGGGCTCCCAGACTGCAAGAGGGTGCAGGCCAGGCTGAGGGAATTCCCCCCACCCCAAGTGCATGAAGTTCATGCACTGGGCATCTATATTTAAATAGGATGACTTACTTTAACATCAAATGAGTGTTCTGCTGTATCAGTAGTAAATTTCCACATAAGAACATTTAATACAGGTTTTTCAGAGAGAAAAAGGTACAAGGATATTCAGTTTTCATAGTCTCTTGCAAATGCACTAGTTAGACACTATTTTTGGAGGTTTATATATCCCTTGAAATATAGCACTGCATGTTCCAAGTTTTTATCACTTCCTAAAAACACCAAGAAAAGTAACCCAAAAGCTAGACCTATTTATAAAGTATATTTGATGCTGTGATTTTTAACATTCATTTAATGAAGTCAGTCTTTGATGACTAATATTTCTTTGCCTGCTAGTACCAAACCCGAAATAAGGTTCCTGACTAGATTACATTCATGCAGGTTTCATTTTAACGGAAATTGGAGAGATGGAAAAAGATTACAAGAAGAGACATTATGAAAACAGACCTCACAAGTCAAACTTAATAGTAAAATCATTCTCTTTCATGTAGACAACCATGAAAACAAATATCCTGTGAGCTAGAGATATATACTGTATCTTTCCAGCAGATCTTTATGCTTTCTTGAGACAGATTTCCATAACTATATAATGTGATTATAGTTGATGAAGCAATGACCCACAGAAAGGCTGATAAAGCATCAGGCTCCAGGAAACCAGATAAACATGTTCATGATTTCTAACTGTAACAAAGGTAGAATAGTACTGGGTATGAAGATAGAATCCAAAAGACTGGGAAAATATTGGTTCCTCCAACTTTAAAAATAAGCTCCAACTGTCTTATTTCAGGAATCCCTCAGGACACATTCATGTTACTTGCTTATTGAACTGGTAAACAAGACTACGAAAATAGGCTGCATGACTTCACCATGTAATATGAATATTTTATAACTCTGGAAGAGATATTTTAAACAATAACAACAAAAACATAACTATAAAGTTAGGGATGGAATTTAATATGGCCCAAAATTAAAAAACACTATAATTTCAAGGGTTTCCACTAAGTCTCTATTTAGCAAAGGATATAATGAGGATAGACAATGCTGGTTTTTTTTGAAAAGTAATAGGTCTCATTTTGGAGGAGCTCGTGGATTCTTGTGTGTGGTAGGCTAGCTGAAGGATGCACATATGTTGTGCATAAAGAAGAAAAGACTAACCTCCTTTATGAATTTAGAAATCCTGGCTTATAACACTCTTAATAAAATGTTCCCCCCTCTTCATATAAATTGACTACATTATCTCAGTAGTGTGTGTATGTGCCAACTGTAAGTTACTGGCTGACATGACACAGGAACACCCACAGAAGAGTAAGAGGTTGTGTGTTTATCTCACAATAGTAGAGATCTTCATAGGGAACCCAAACTGAGAGTGCCAAGACTCAGTCTAGTGCATATGGCTAAAGCCTCTGCTGTAAGTTATATTCTCAAGACTCAGTGACATAGACTTTGGTGAATGCACTTTGGAATTATCAATTGTTGATGGAACAAGCTGGACAATCCTAGGGTCAGGTGAGCTCCTGTAGGTAACGTATAGGTTTTCCTAAGGTGGGTGGAAAGAGAAATATTGTTCCTCTTACTACGAAAGGAAAAAAAACACCAAAAAAGGACTTTTCCCATGAAAGAGAAGTACAAACCAGAAGCAAACCTAGGAACTAAAGTTTATCCTTGAGCAGCTCTCTGTGTAGGGTGAAACCTTTCCCCCAATTCTCCTAAAATGCTGAGATAAATCATATTTAGCTAACAATGTTCAGAGCTCTCCCATAAATTTAATTCCTTCCAGTTAACCCCAAACTTCAGTAAATATTACACACACAAAGTCATGTGTCAGTGATGTTGTAGGGAGTTGGGAGAATCAGCAGTAAAGTTACGAGGCCGTTCCTGAGCCCTCTTCTACTGGAGCCGGTGGGCCAGGCACTGCCCTGAGCCAAAGGAGACTCCGTGTTCCCGAAACTCCAGATGCTGACCATTGTCTGACACACAGTGCAAGTTGCAGTTGAGAGAAAAAGAGAGAAGCAAGCAAGAAGGTGAAAGAGCAAACAGGAGAGATTGACTTGAAAGAGGAAATTAAACAACCTCCTCACATTCTCCTAAATATACTAAAAAATACATGACCCTGAATGAAGAAGGCACAGGTTAGGTTATAGGGCTATGCTTTCATTTTCTTAAAAGAAAATCATATCACTATGTGTACAAAGTTTGTGCAAAGTCTTTCATAATTAGCTGTCTCAGTATAACAGAATGATAACTGATTTCTTAAGATTATATTTTAATGTTAGTTCAAAGCATATGTATTTAGTTCTCTTTTCATCAATACACTCTCCCATTCAAAGCAGATTTGAACAGGATTATGAAATCATACACTGTTAGAAAATGTAAATGATGAAATCATGATTAAAGACAGGTAATTATGATCTGAATTTTTTGAAAAGTCAGTACACAGAAACACAAGCAAAATCATTAGAGAGGGCTATAAAATCGAGTTTTCCAACAGCCTAAGCAAAGGGAAAATAGAATGAGTTACAAGAATCATATTGTTTTTATGATATAAACATCTAATTGTATAGAAGACATGCTTTTTCCTGAAACTGAGGCTCTGTGAGAATTGTATAATAATTTACAGGTTTTTATAGAAGAAATGAGATAGAGAACATACCATAATAAACATAATACAAGTCACCTCCTATAGGTTCTCACTGTATTCCTCAAGGAAGCCTACCATATCAAGCTAATGCTTCAGTTTCTAAAGCATACTTTTTGTCCTCAGTTATCTATTTGTATTATTTAATAATCTTTAGATAACAAAAACAACATATTATACCTATTTATCTATGTCTCTAGAAACAAAACTGTATAACTGTTATATATACACAACAAAATAGTCCAAATATGTTCATGACTTTTTAAATATTCCTAACCTAAAACAAAAGCACAATCTTCTTACCGAAACCAAACTGAAGGTATCCACTATTTCCCTCACCTGTGATTCTTTCACATTTTCAACAGTAAAGTTGAACCAGACTCGGAAGCGTGGATTACAGGTATCCGGCCTAATGAACAAATCATACTCAAACTCAGAGACCTGGTCCACCCGTCCAAGGTTACCTGGTAATAAAAATTAAGAGAACTGGGTTTTAATAGAAGTTCATGCAGTTCAAGGGTACATATATTTAAAATATTAGGAGTTCTTACAGTGACATTTGTCATCATTCAGTACTTATAGGTACAGTATTCACAATCTCTAAGGCTGCTGACTCCAAATGCAGAGCAGAGGCTTTGAGCTAAGCCAGGCTGTGATGCAAGCAGCTTTTTCAATCCTTATCACCTAGCAGATCTTTTTGTCTTAGATTGGGATACTGTATAGAGCATGTATCAAGGACCAATAAAGCAATTAAGAATTACAACCAAACTTCAGTTTCCTAGTTCGAAAAATAAGGATGGTAACACCTTAACATTTGAATTAACCTATGTGGTATACAAGCTACTTCTAATATAGTTGATCTTATTTAACTCTCAAATGCAATAGGGCTATGCATTTGTACTGTGTTTGGCATATCTCTCAACTTCTATCAGAGTATGTCAAAGGTTTTAAACAAAAAAATTAGAAGTAGTCACTCTGTAAGAATAACAACGATACATTTACAAACAACATTGAAATTATTTTCCACTTTCTCCAACAACAGAACTAACAGTTATATTAAAAATGTACAAACTTAACACATTGGGGCAGATCACGAGCATTCTCGTGTTTTCATATTACACAGTGTTTTACATAAATGTTAAAGACACACCTTAAAATTAAATACCCATTGCATTTTGAAGTTATTTATTATATGTTCTTACAAGCGAATATCTTTTTAAAGTCTGATACTTTGTAAAAACGTTCTCTGTGCTCGTTCAATAGAAACTTATCTGGCCACTGGGTAAAGCTAGCAATAGAACTACTGGTGCGCAATGTGTTAAGTTTGAGTTCCATTCTTTGTATCTCCTCTCTCAGATATTCAAATGAGTAGTGAATTGCCCAAAATGTTAATAGTATATAAAATAAAATAAAAAAGAGTTTGATGAATTCCCAAACCAGATCATCAACAGCTAAAGAAGAGTAAAGATAACTACAGACATCAACAAAGCAATTTAATGAGAAGTTAGTACTGTATTGCATTTGAAGAGCACAGCAATATGTTGCTTTAAAATGAGCTCTAGTGTCTTTGGTCAAAAGTAAAAATACCAAAACAACTCAGAATTGAACTTTAACCAAACATAAACAGAAAATCTTTAAAGCAAACAGGGAAAAGTAGCTATGACACATACAAAAGAACAACAATAAGAATGATCATTGACTTTTTCTCAGAAATCATGGGGGATAGTAATGAAATCTTTAAAGTGATGAAAGAACAAAACTCTCAATATTCAATATCCAATGAAAATATCCTTAAAAATGAGGGTGAACTAAATCATTTTCAGATAAACAAAAGCTAAGATAATTCATTTCTACCAGACCTGCATTACAAGAAAAGTCAAAATATATTAGATAGAATGCATGTCTATAAGAATAAATGAACACCATAAAATATTAAATAGTATTTAAATGTAAAAGACTTTGTCTCATAATTTTTAAAAAGGCAATTGACTGTTTAAAAAATGACATTTAAACAATGACATACTTTGTATAAAGCTTGAGATAGAAGCAGTACTGATACAGAGAAATATATTGCAATGGGTCAAGCAAGAATTGATGAGGGATCACATGAAGCAGTGAGAAGAAGCAATCCACTGGTATATAGTAAGACATAAACGTTTCTTCCCCACTTGATACTTTTATTTAAATGTTTAACTTTCATGGGAAAGAAGGGACAAAACAGTCACAATTATGGAAAAAAGTAATACTGAGATTTCCTTTCAGCAAAAATACAACAACAGTGAGGTCATCTTAGATATGAATTCTTGAAGGGTTGGATTATGATTGGCAGGTTTGGATTAGATAATCAAAGGTTCCTTCCAACCAGAGGTGGGTTTACTGTGAAGCAAATGAAGCTTAAGCTTTAAGGTTCTTCACGTACAAGAGCCCTTATGAAGGCTGAGAGTAGCAGAGAGTATAATATAAAGGAAAAGCAAGGCTGCACTTTGAAGCATATCCTGTAAATAGCCAGAGATTTCAGCAGAAAAAGACCCAAATCCCTAAAGATCCAATAATTTATTGCGATATTTATTCTGAAGATATAATTTTATATTAATAATTTTATGAATTTTTCTTAAAGACCACCCTCTGAAATTATATAAGCTTCAAGCTATACAAAACTTAGAATGGCCCTTGCTTCCAGCTCCGGGCTTCTGTGGCAGTAAGAAATAGAGTTGTAGTATGACTCATAGAGTTGAGGGCATATTTTCATCTTCATCTACAGAAATTGATTTTCCAAGTAAACAAACAAGATGATTTCCTTAAAATATATTAGGAGCTATTAACTATCAATTAAACACTGAATACCAGTACATGATGAATAATTAATGCTTTATATCTTGCCATCCAGTGATGAATAAAAATAGAGATTTGAAGGTTGAGTCACATTTTCAAAGTCATCCTTCTTTAAAAGTTAAAAATGCTTTCTGGGTACATATTTTTAAGTGGATGGACTATTGATTAGAATGACAGTCAGAAGACCTGGTTATAGCTCTGGATCTATCATTGCTTACCTTTGTGACCTTGAGCTTATGACAGAATTACCTGTACTGTAACTCTGATTCTCACATCAACTTCTCAATTAATCTTCTCTTAGTCTGTAGAAACAAATTCCTAACTGCTCTTCATGCCCAGAGCAAAACCTCCCCTCTCATATCATATGATTTCCACAGAGCTGCCTTTAATGGATTTCTACCATTTAAAGAATGAAATGCGAAATCAGCCTATCATAAAAAGTCTCTATAACTAGGCCCTTACATACCTGTGCAAATTCAGCTATCATCTGAGTTCCTGGGGGAAGTGGGAGTTAATACACAGGTATGTATTACACATACAGAATGGTTACACAACCATTCTGCCTTGGCACATTTACTTAAGCTATTCTCATAGTTTGGAGCCCTCTCATCATCTATGACTTTTCATTGAAAGTATCTTCCAAGTTATTTTCAAAATTAATCTTTCCCCATCACTTTCTTTATTACTCATTTATAATGTCCATCAGATGGTAAAGTAGTTGAGGACTTTAGCAGTGAATCAGACAGTCCTGGTCTCAAGTCTTTGCTCTACCACTCACTAAGTTGTGTAAGTTGGGAAAGTTATTTAACCTCCTTGAAATTCAGCTTTCATTTACTAAGTGGACCATGTGTATAAGATATCTTCTACATGCATGGAAATCAGCATAAATTCAATGAAGAGGAAGCAGTATAACCCATCAGGCTTCCATGTCTACATGAACTGGGCTTACCAATGAAGTTCATTGTCAGTCAGTGGAATGAGGGTAGAATAGAAATGACGGGTAAGATATTTCTGATCGGCTTTCCCAGTTAGTAATAAGGCAGTATTTAGCTTCCCATTTGGCTTTTTCCCCCCATTTGGAACTTTAGTATTCTCAGCAAGTAGCCCCAAAAAGGGAGAGTATTGGATGGTATGATTCATGAAAGAAATTCCACTCTAGACGCAAACAGGGTGAGTTACTCTCCTTTGTTTCTAATGGAAATGTTCAAGAAGTACTTTCTGAAAGTTAGTCAAATTGATATATGAGACATCTTAATTCTCTTGTTTGAAAAGTAAACTAACCAATTTCTATCTTTAATGAAATATTCACTTAAATATTTATTTATCGAGTATAAATTATAGGTTAACATAAAATTATTATTATGGTTATGACAGTGAATAGCATAGACACAGTCTCTATCCTTGGGTTCTTATGCACTCATTGAGAATATAAACATCAATCTAATCACTTGAAGTATGATAAGGGTTATGAAGAAGAAATATATTCCTGGTATCATAATAGTATACAATAGGATAAAGTAATCTAGTTTATAGGATGAAAGTAGGCTATCCTTTTTATTTTTTAAACCTCACACAAGGCGATATGGGGTTTTTTTATTGACTTTTAGAGAGAACAAAAAACATTGATGTGAGAGAAACATTGATTGGCTGCCTCCAAAATGCTCCATGACTGGGGATCAAACCTGCAACCTTTTTCTAAATATATATATATAGATAGATAGATATAGATAGATATAGATATAGATATAGATATAGATAGATATAGGTAGATATCCATAGATATAGATATATAGATATATCTTACCTAATAATAGACAAACATGTAAATTAACCATCCGTCTGCTATGCTCACCAGCCAATTTATTTATTAGCATATGTCCTTAGTCATAATCCATGCAGAAAAACCTGGGGGAGAGGGGAGAGGGTGTCAAAACCGCAATGCAAATCCTCCTATCTAATAAAGGACAAAAAGGGTAATTGACCGTACCTTTGCTACACTTCCGAGACACAGAAACATCAATGATAAGAGAGAATCACTGACCTGCTACCTCCTGTGGGCCTCCGACTGGGGATTGAGCCTGCAACCCTGGAATATGCCCTGATCAAACCGTGATTTTCTGGTTGATAGGTCAACATTCAACCATTAAGCAACACTGGCCGGGCAAACCAGCAACCTTTTGGTGTACAGGACCATGCTCCAACCAACTGAGCCACCCAGTCAGGGCTAAGCTATTCTTGTACTCAATGTTATGAATTGAATGTTTGTGTCCCCACTCCACCGACTGCATATGTTGAAAACCAATCTCCAAATGTGTCTTTACTTGGAGATGGTGCCTATAAGGAGGTAATTAAGGTTAAAAGAGTGGGGCCCTGATATGATAGGATTAGTGTCCTTATAAGAAAACACCACAGAAGCATTCCTTCTCCATCCCTCCCTCTTCCTCTTCCTCTCTCTCTTCGTGCACATGCACCAAGGAAACTCATGTGAGGCATAGTGAGAAGGGGGACATCTGCAAGCCAGGAAGAGGGCTATCAGCAGAGACTAAATCCTGTTGGAACTTTGCTCTGGACTTTACAGCCTCCAAAACTGTGAGAAAATAAATTTCTGTTGTTTAAGCCATGCAGCCTATGAGTATTTTATTATGGTAGCCTGGGAGGAGGAGGAGGAGGAGGAGGAGGTAACATTTTCTTCTCCTTTCAAAATATAATGGACTTCATCATGTGAAAGTCCTATATATGTGAGGCATTAGACTAATGCTTAGGCTACCTGCACAGGTAGGGTAACCTAGGCCTGGCTGGTGATCAGGGTTGATCAGGGCCTTCTAAATGCCAGCCAGGGCCTTCCTTCATTCCGCTCTGCCCACTGGTGGTCACAGCGAGTGGTCGAACTCCCGGTTGGGTGGAACACTCGAGGGACAACTTGCATATTAGCCTTTTGTTATATAGAATGTGCTTCTCTGAAGTAATCTTTGCCACTCCCATAACATTTGGTAGATCATTTTAAGCTTAGCAAGTGTTACATGCTTGCTGAGCTCATGTTGCGACTATTTTGGCTATAGAACTTTTCAAATCTATAAAATAAAAAGGTATCATTAAGGCAATAGCAAAATAAATTACCCCAAATCTCCATTGGCTTACAACAATAAGCATATATTTTTAAACTCAAAAGTTTGCAGGTTGTGGGCTGAGCAGCTCTGCTTTAGGCTGCAGGTAGATTGGGTCTGAGGTTACATCAAGGTATGTTCATATATCTCTCATCTACCTGTTCTCATGGCAAATCACCAGCATGCAAAAGCCAAGCCAAATTAGACAAAGCACATTGAAAGACTCTGTTGAAATCATATCCATTAACATTCCATTGACAAAAAAAAAAAATTAAGTTACAAAGCCAGAATAAAAAAGCAGGGAGTATACATCACCTACAGTCAGAGGGTGAAAAAAATAAATATTTGCTGAATAATATCTACAGTCTGGTCTCTAAGTGGGAAGGAAACTAAGTATCCTATTATGTGCTTGGAATATGATGGTGAATAAGACAGAGTTTCATGGCCATAGCTCATAGTGTGGAAGCCGATAAAGATCATGAAAGATAGGAGATTACGCAAAAATGGAGGCAGAGTAAGTGGATGCTGCACGGACATGCTCCCAGGACCAAACTAGAATTACAACTAGAATACAGAAAAACTCCCTGAATAATCAACAGAAGACTCACTGGAGAGAACCCTAATAACCGAGGACCCAAAGTGAAGACTGCATAGAGAATGGTAGGGGAGGAGGAGGTGCAAAAGGGCTGGCTGGGCTCCGACAGATAGCCACTAAAGTTCCAGAAAGATATCTCAGCTGTCGGAGGTTGCCATTGAGAACTCTGGGGTTTACTCCCCATGCTGGGCACCCCAGCAGAGAGCACCAGAACTGAGAAGGGTACCCACATAACATGGCTATGAAAAGCAGCAAGGTT
>NW_006290028.1:1209057-1215486 GCF_000327345.1 Myotis davidii | reverse complement strand
AGCAAACATATTAAGAACAGTATGCCATATACGCCAGGTCCCTTGAAACATATGCTTTGCAGATGTTTCTTCCCTGCAGCGACTATGTCAAACAGCAAGGATGGACCGGCTCCCGGCAAGAAGCCAGGACTGGGGGCTCTGGGATTAGAGCTCAGAAGGCAGACACCCAGTTTCCTGTGCTGAGTCATTCCCTCATACTGCAGAGGTCATCTTTCTCACACAGACATTTGCTATAAGGCAACCTTGCCTGGAGAGGGAAGACAGTTGATCCACCCTTTTGAAAACACCTTGCCCCACAGTGTGTGTGGAGTGGCTCTGGCCCATTAAAAGACTACAATTAGCTCCAGGAACAAGCAATTTCCCAACCCTTTTGAAAACAACTCTTGCCACATTTGTGGATGATTCAAGACAAAAATCCTATTAGTCTGTAGACAGAGGTGGTCTCTATAGGCTTTGAATCTTTGCCTGATAGCCACAGCAACCTTGAGAAAGAACAACAAAGTTGGAGGAATCACAATACCACATTTCAAGTTAAACTACAAGCCACCATAATCAAAACAACCTCCCACTACCTCCTCCTCCTGACAGGCCCAACCCCAATCCAGCCCAATGGGGGCCGGGCCGGCCGGACTCCACCCGTGCATGAATTCGTGCACTGGGCCTCTAGTTATCAACAAGAAAGGGCAGAGGACACCTAGAGAATGGCACTTGGCAGCCGTAACACACATGGAACCATCACCATGCCCCTGCAATGAGTAGCGCAGTACCTCCCAGCAGGCTCCCAGATATCTGCAGGGTGTGCGCGCTGCCAGAGTGAGCTCACACCAGGCCTCCTCACCAGCTCGCTGGGAACCAGCATCCAAGAGCTCTCAGTGAGTGCAAGCCAAGGGAAACCCTGTGCCCCACCCCTGACCCGGATCCCAGGACCCTGTGCTGCTAGCCAGATCTAAATATTTGGACTGAGGTGATATTAAAGAAAATTAATCAGGAAAGTAATGGTTAAAACCCTTCGAATATACTCAGATTGGAGGAATAACTGGCAGGATGCGGGTTGGGAGTGACAGGAAGAGTCCAAGTATAAGATGGAGAGGCCTAAGCCAAAGCAGTAGCAGTGGGAATAAAAAGAAGGGGCTATTAGCATACTTATAAATATAATTCACTTATGTTTTTTATTGAATGTACACAAAGGTCAAGTGTTTGAGTTGCAAGTGACAGAAACTTCCAATTAAATTAATCCAAAACTGGAGGTTTTCAGAAAGAAAATACTTAAGAAACCAGCACAACTCTAGGAACCTCAGGGTTAGGCACACAAAATTGAAATGCTGTTTGCAGTCTCTCGCTTTCTTTCTTAGTTCACTTAATTCTCTTCTGCTCTACATAAGATTATGCCACATCAAGGAATAACACAGTCACAGAAAGCCCCAAATCACTTTCTTCCAACTACATGACCCTAAAGGCAAGAAAGTGCCTTTCTCCCTGTTTACAATTATTTAAAAATTTAAAAGCTCTTGAGGAAGGTTCTCATTGGTCCCAACTTGGGTCACACGTTTACCCCACAACTAATCCAGTGACCAGGACACCGTAAATCACTCTAGTCATCTGCTGACACCTTTATTTGAAGGAATACAATTTGTTATCAGTAGGGGAAATTTGTATCAACCAGGAAGGGAATAAAGGACTACTAGCTGAAGGTGACTAGTTGAGAGTTCCAGCTTGGTGACTAGATTGGTGATGAATTAGCCATAATAGGTGGTACAGGAAGAGAAGAAGGTATGAAGAAGAAAATGTTTTAATTTTAAGTTTGAGGTATCTGTGAATCATTCAAAAGTTAATATTCAATAACCACTCATTTTTTTCTTTGCACAAGATTAGAACTATATACAACGTACACTGAGTGGCCAGATTATTATGACCACCTGACATTTGTAGGCAAATTAGCTATAATTTCGTGCTGAAGTTGCTAGAGGGACAAACCATTATAAACATCTGAATAGCACAACATACCTAAGTATCATTGTTGATCAAGTTCATCCTATGATGTTGATGGCGTACACCAATGGAGATGGCTTCTTCCAACAAGACAATGTGCCATGCCACGGTGCTCATATTGTGCAGGAGTGGTTTCAAGAACATGAGGGAAACTTTACCTTGCTTAGGTGGCCCCCACAATCACCAGATCTCAATCCAATTGAGCATTTGTGGGGCGAAGTCAAAAGAGCCATCAGGCAGCTGGTTCCACAACCATCAAATCTCACAGAACTGGACAGTGCTATTCATCAGGCATGATGTCAGATTCCTCACATCACCTTTCAACATCTCATGGAGTCAATGCCAAGAAGAATCGCCGCAGTATTGAAGGCAAAAGGTGGCCCAACGAAGTACTTATGGGGTGGTCATAATAATCTGGCCGGTCATAATAATCTGGCCACTTGGTGTATATGACAATTGCAATTACTTTTGCAATTTCATTATTTAGAAAAAGTCTAAATTTCATTTCTGTATCTGAAATAAAAGCATTAAATCCATGGAATTTCTCTTTCCATAGTAAAGACTACTTGAAAATTATGTTTTAGTATTCTATTTTGGCAGAAATTAGAGCCAATTTGAGATTTCAAAAATCTCTTTTGAAATGCAGATGGGTCAGCAATTTTTATAAAAGAGTAAAACTATGCTGCATCTTAAGTGGAAATAATACAACAAACACAAGAAGATCTGTTGTCCTGATTGCAATTAGTCACAGAGATTTAGAGGCCTTCCTACTATCTCAGAATATCAGGAGCACTGCTCACTAACACAAAACTTGGTTGAATCTATCTTGGAAACCAATAGTCCAAATCTTCTGGAACAATTTGCAGGTATTTTAACAAAAACTCCAAGTATTTGCAACTACAGAGGTTGTACTAAGCCAGTGGTTCTCAACCTTCTGGCCCTTTAAATACAGTTCCTCATGTTGTGACCCAACCATAAAATTATTTTCGTTGCTACTTCTTAACTGTAATGTTGCTACTGTTATGAATCATAATGTAAATATCTGATATGCAGGATGGTCTCAGGTGACCCCTGTGAAAGGGTCGTTCGACCGCCAAAGGGGTCGCAACCCACAGGTTGAGAACCGCTGTACTAGGCAGACTTAAACATTTTGACTTTTTAATATTTACAATCATATTCCCTAAGGTGAAATTATGTTTCCTGAAACTCTCCATTTTGTGGGTCAATTTGGTACTTACAGCAACAGGGAAGAAAAAAATATTGAAGATGGGGTTTTGCATAGCTACTCAAATCAAAGGTGACAATTACCTTGATACAAGAATAAATAATAAAGCTTGAGGGTTTTATTAGTCCCAAAGTAATTTTCAAGTTGCATAAAATATTCTTTCTTTCAATATATATATGAAAATAGTTTTACTTCTCCTTCCCTATACATTTAGTCTTCATAAAATATTCAACATGTTGCTTCCAATGTCAATAAAATGTATCTTTTACTGGAAGAAGAAAAATCCATTTTGCAAAATGATAGGGAGATTACCCAGCATAACTATAATTATCAGGGCTGGGGGTTGGGAGAGAAAGGCACAGAAAGAGAGAGAGTGGTTAAGCAATTTAAAGTTTTCTTAAGCCACACACTGCATTTTCCTACAGAGGATTTTTAAGGTGAGAAATAGACCTTAAGATCTTAGATAGGCCTGAGGCAATAAAAAAAAGGTCAAACATTCTGCTAAAAGGCACCGCTATCTTCAGAACAACAACTTATCAGCCAGTTTGCATAGCCTCCTTATTTACAGCTATTGGTCCCAAAGGAAGTGCACCTGAGTGTGGGCCTTGATTACTTTGTAATGAGTTTGCCAGGAATGATACAGAAAACAAATTTGTAACTGTGTGCCATTCACCGCTCAGAAACCCTAGCAAAGACTTTTTCTTTTGGTAAGGAAGAAGGGGGAGATGGGACACAATGGAGAGGAAGAAAAAATGCGAAGAGAAGAAAGGAGGTCTAACAATAAAAAGCCACCTTCAGCCCTCGCTGGTTTGACTCAGTGGTTAGAGTATCCAGCGGTGGACTGAAGGGTCCTTGGTTCTATTTCAGTCAAGGACACGTAACTTGATTGCAGGTTTGATTCCCAAGAAGCAACCAATTGATGTGTCTCTCGCACATCGCTGTTTCCCAATCTGTGTCTCCCCTGCTCCCTTCCACTCTCTCTCAATGGGGGTGAAATATCCTCAGGTGAGGCTTCACACACCCACACACACACACACACACACACACACGCCATCTTCAGTTATGCTACTAATAAGAAGCCAAAACCCTGCGGAAGACTGAGTTACCAAGTTTACAAGCGTAGTTTGGAAGATTCAGGGATTACCCACCCCAGCTCAAAGGCCTTATTCTAAGGCAACTCCATAAAATGTTATTTCCAGGGGGTGGACTTGTACTCTCACAGATTAGGAACAAAAGGTCAAGGGCTACCCTACACAACTAGGACACCTACATATAGTGTGCTCATTTACAAGAGCCTATTCCATCCCTTTTAGTGCATAAAAGTGCATACCACAATAAATGAGGAAGGTAGAGAATTAAACTTTATCCAAGTACTGTCAGTAAACCTACTGTTGGAAATATATGTGAATACAGACAGTCCTTGGGTTACCTCGGACTTGACGTACATTGTTTCGTGGTTACATCGCCATCTCCCATCCTATATAATACCCTATATAATAAAGAGGTAATATGCAAATTGACCATCACACCCTCACACAAGATGGCCACCCCCATGTGGTCACAATATGGCCGTCCCCATGTCATCACAAGCTGGCCACCATAAGATGACCGGCAGGGGAGGGCAGTTGGGGGTGAATAGGCAAGCAGGGAAGGGCAGCTGGGGGGTGATTTGGCCGGCAGGGGAGGGCAGTTGGGGGTGAAAAGCCTGCAGGGGAGGGCAGTTGGGGGCTACTGGGCCAGCAGGGGATCAGTTAGGCGTCAATCAGGCTGGCAGGGGAGTGGTGGGGAGCAATTAGGCATCGATCAAGCTGGCAGGTGAGTGGTTAGGGGGAGATCAGGCTGGTAGGTAGAGGCAGTTGGGGCAATCAGGCAGGCAGGCAAGCGATTGGGAGCCAGCAGTCCCAGATTGTGAGAGGGATGTCTGATGACCGGTTTAGATCAGGCCTAAACCGGCAGTAGCACATCCCCCGAGGGGTCCCTGATTGGAGAGGGTGCAGACTCAGCTGAGGGAGACAACCCCTCAGTGCACAAATTTCATACACCAGGCCTCTAGTTTATTTATTAAAAAAGAAAAAGTTCTATCATTTTGATGTATGTACATATGTGCTTTATGTTTTTTATTATGTATTTACCAAAATAAGGGTCAGGAATTGTTATCTTTTAATTTTTTTTTACTGTTTCACTTAATTACTGTTGTGTATGTGCTCCATGTGAGTGATGTAGGTGCTTATGTAGATGGGTTCCGGCTTACAGCAAAAATCGCGTTACGTCATGCTATAGGAATGGATCTCAGACATAACCCAAGGACCTACTGTAGAAGTAGCAGAGGTAATCTTCATCTTTTAATGAAGTAGTTTTTCAAAAATAGAATTACACAAAATGCTCCTCTGTTTTTGTCAATATGATGCCAGGTTTTGAAATACTATTTTTCATCCAAACGATAAAAATCTTGACAAGTAAGCAACAGAAAATCACTAATACACTTGCAGCTGCATTTCAATCTATACATATTCTTTCAACAAAACAACCAAAGAACATCCTGGCCTAGCAAAATCATTGCACCATTTGGGCCTCAACTTCAAGATAATTAAAAAACTGAATTTTATATTTCCATTCAAATTTTTTGACAAGTATTCAAATTTAAAAAATGAAAATCCAGATGAGAAGATGGAGTAAAAACCTACATGTGAATTTCAAGAGCTGAAAATCAAGAAAAGGCTGTTTTCCAACTTCGCACTTGATATTAAAAAAAACAAACAAACAAAGAATCTTTAGTTCTTCTATTTCTAAAAAATGTAAGTGTGTATGGAGAGGGAGGGGAAAGAATTAGATGTCAGAAGTCTCTGGTCTAAACTCCTAAAATCATAAAAAGGAAGTTCTCTGATAACAGAATTAAAATCAACAAAATGAAATCTGAGAAATACCTCAACAATTATCCTATCTAATAAAAGAGAAACATGGTAATTAGCGTACGACTGCTACCCTTCCCATTGGCTAATCAGCGAGATATGCAAATTAACTGCCAGCCAAGATGGCGGCCGGCAGCCAGACAGCTTGAAACTAACATGAGGCTTGCTTGCTTCAGGGACGGAGGACTGCAACACCCCCCGCCTGCCTTGCAGGCCTCTGAGCCTGCAGTTTAAGAAACATTGTAACGAATATAGAAGCTAAACAAAACCCCAGAAACCTGATTTCAGGGAGCCCGGGATCTAAGA
>NW_006290028.1:1207682-1208054 GCF_000327345.1 Myotis davidii | reverse complement strand
GATAGGGCACAGGCCGGGCAGAGGGACCCCCCTCCCCCCCAAGTGCACAAATTTTTGTGCACTGGGCCTCTAGTCTATATATATAAAAAGCCAGTGACTGTAATGGCCAGTCACTATGATGCCCACTGTGGCCAGGGCACCAGCCCAATCAGGGGGTGGGGCCAGCCGGCCAACCTCACAGCCCCTCCCCTGTGCCAGGCTGCCCCTGATTGGACTCTCCCACCCTCATCAAGAGTGGGGCCAGCTGGCCAAACAACCCCTCCCTCCCCGCCTGGCCAACCATGCTCCCGGTCAGCCCACCCCACCATGATAGGTCTGCAGCCCCTCCCCCCCATGGCCACACCACCCGTGATCGCACCTCCCACCCCAATA
>NW_006290028.1:1203613-1207457 GCF_000327345.1 Myotis davidii | reverse complement strand
CAACCCTGATCAGGGGTGGGGCCCACTGGCCAATCACCTGCGGCCCCTCCCCCCAGCTGGCCCGGCCCTGATTGGGGCCGGGCCGACCCACCTGTGCAGGAATTGGTGCACTGGGCCTCTGTTAAAATATATTTTTATATAACTAAAGGATCAAAAAAGAAATAACAATGAAAAGTAGAAAGTATGTGGAACTTAATAAAAATGGGAAAAATATAAAAATTAAGTCTATTTATAAATTCTAATATCAGACAAGAATAGTTTTGAAATCAATAATGTGATAGTAGGCTTTAAAGAAATTAGAAAATAAGAGCAAACAAAAAACAAAATATATAGAAGAAAATAAATAATAAAAAATAAATTAAATAAAAAAATAATAAAGTCAATTAAACCAAAATTTGGCCCTTTTTTAAACGTTATTTTTAATTTTTTTTTTTAAGCCCAGCCATGTGGCTTGATGGTTGAGCGAAGAACTATGAATCAAGAGGTCAGGCTAGATCCCCAGTAGGGAACATGCAAGAGGCAGCCAATCAATGTTTCTCTCATTGATGTTTCTATCTCTCTAGCCTTCTCCCTTCCTCTCTCTCTAAAATCAATAAAAACGTATTTTAAAAGTTTTTTTAATATTTATTGTTGAGAGTACTACAGATGTATCCCCTTCTTTACCCCATTGCCCCCCTCCACCCAGTCCCCACCCTAACCCAGGCCGTCACTACCCTATAGTCTCTGTCCCTGAGCAATGCATATATGCATATAACTTCTTTGGTTAATCTCTTCCCGCTTCACTCCCCTATTCCCTCTGAGATTTGTCAGTCTGTTCCATGTTTCCATGTCATTTCATTCATCAATTTATTTTGTTCATTAGATTCCATATATATGTGAGATATGTTAACTAACCTGATTGTAGTAATCATTTCACAATGCATATGTAGACCTTACATATAAAAAATTGTTATTTATCAATCCCACTACAATAAAGCTAGAGAGAAAAAGAAATGGAGTACTGATACCTGCTATAAAATGAATGAAGCTTGAAATATTATGCAAAGTGAAAGAAATCAGTCACAAAAGACTACATACTGTATGAATCCATTTATATAAAATATCCACAATAAAGAAATACACATAAATGGAAAATAAATTAGTGACTGCCTAAGGCTTCAAGGTGTGGGGAAGAATGGAAAGTAACTGATAATTAGTACAGTGTTTGTTTGAGTGAATTACACAAATGTTTTAAAATTATATTATGATGATGGTTACACAACTCTATGGAAATGCTAAAAATTATTAAACTATTATTTATATGAATGAATTTCAGGGATGTGAATTATATCTGAATAAATATGCTAAAATGAAAATAAAAATAGAAAACGTTTCTAAGGAAATGACAATTAAGACAGAAAACTGAAAAAATACCCCACAGTATAACACATATGCTAGAGCTAGGAAGACAGGAACCTCTCTAATCCAGGCCTAGAGTCCAGAATTGGGCTAAACTACTCTGGCCTTTATGGGGGCAGGGAGAGCCCTCTAATGATGAAATACCATGGCTCTGTAGTTAGAACCAGGTTTCATTCCTCACTCTGCCAAGTACTTGCATTAAGACTATGGCCTCATTTTATTCATCTATAAAATAAAAACAAACATAATTTTCAGTATGTAAGAGGTTTTGAAAGAATATATATAAAGCTTCTAGCACTGTGCCTTATGCATAGGAGAAATTCAACAAATCAAAGCACTTATTGTTATTACATTCAGAACTTTGCTGAATACTACTAATTACCCAGCTACAATATTAATATCCTATTTCAGGATGGAGATGATACCAATATACTCTGAGATTATGTACAATGAGAATTCTAATCTTGCTGCAAATCATACAGCCTAAATTGAACTTCAGCTAACAACTTTAAAAACTATTTGTAAGGTGTGTTTTTTTTTAATCCCATATACCACCTGCTCACAAATTCAGCCCCCTCTGTAGGTTCTCATTAGGAAGAATGCCAAAACAAGCTAGAAAAAAATGTCACAAAAATGAGTACCGCCATAACATACCTCTCAGAATCACTAAAAATCAACAAGCATAATTCCAGAGTGCATGGGAAATGCCAGAAAAAAAAAACATATTTCCTCAGGCTATAACCACATAAGTTCTGGGAAAAGGTAACAGGAATGAAAAAGGACCTTCCTTTCGATATTACAGTTCATTAATTAGTCTCAGAAAGATTTTCAAATGTGAATGCAAAATATTTCATAAACCTTTACCTATCATGCTGTTGCTTTTTCAAAATATTCCAGAAAACATAGGTAAATGTTTTTCTAATTAGAAGTATAACAACATATAAATAAACCCATTAATAAATAAAATAGACAAATCCCCCAAATCAACCATACAGAGAAAAATCTTTGCTAATATCTTGGGGCACCCTCTTCATATCTTTTTCTATGAATATTCATATTTTTACATGTTAGAGGTCAAACTATATAAAAAGTGTCAAAACTGATTTTGCTTCATACAGGGTGGAGTAAAAATAGGTTTACAGTTGTTCGTATGAAAAATAATACATTAATAGAATAAACACTTGTTGCTGTACAATAAATTAACTCAGCTGCTTCAAAACAACTAATATTTCTTGTCTCAGAGCTTCTATGCATTTCTGAGATAAGCCCTTTCTACCTTGGGTTCATGCTAAGTGACAATATTTTTTACCTTCTTTTAAGCCCTGTTTTTTCATTGAGGATTGGTGAAACACACCCTTAAAATCCTCAGAGGGCCTACTGTCTAATTTAATACTCTGATATTCAATCTTTCTTAGGTCTGAACAAAGGATTTTACTGGTACAGTGACATCCTCAGTTTCATCTCAGGAATTCCCTGGATTTTCTGAGAATACCTTAGCTTTTCTCTTTACCTGCAAGAATTAATTTTAGAATCATTTGTCACTTGGAAAGGCTGAGAAATTTTGAACCATTGGGTCCTGGATCCTTCATGTCTAACAGTTCTTCCTTTAGTTTATCTCTCTCTTCTCACATTTTACTATAAGCAGCAAGAAGTAACCAGGCAGCACCTGCAACATTCTGCCTAGAAATTTCCTTAGCTATATCATTCAGTTTCACTTAGTGCATTTTCTACTTTTCACATAACTGCAATGACAGTTTTGCTAAATGTTCCATCACTACATGAAAAGAATCCTCTTTCCTCTAGTTTCCAATAAGATTATTTTCACTTTCCTTTATGCTTTCAACTGAATTCCTCTAAAAGGTAGACTTGTTTCTACCGTTTCTTCAGTGCTATACAAGATTCACTGACACTCTAGCTAAAATACTGTAATAGTAGAATAGAGGGGATGAAGAGGTCCCGCCCAGCATGAGTACATAAATCTTTCCAACACTTCATTAATGCCCAAGGCATTCAGCTGAACAAAGAGAAAGGAGTAAATATCATGTCATAAAATATAATCTAACCCAGACTCACTTAATAAAGACTAAAATGAAGCCCGAATAAAAACCTGAGGGAAGACAGCATTTGGAGGTGCGTCCTCTGTCAGGATTCCCAAGACCACCCCCAGGTTTGGTAGTTCACTAAAAGGATGCAGGGGACTCAGAAGTTAAACTCACAGTTACAGTTTATTGCACAGAAGAGACAAAGCAAAATTGGCAAAGGGAAAAAATGGCACATGGAATGAAGTCTGGAGAAAACCAAGCACAAGCTTCCAACTGTAGTCTCACAGTGATGTCACACAGGAAACAATTCTTTCACCCGGCTTTAATAACACTGAATACCCAATGATTGAACAGCATTCACAGCACTTGCCAGCTGCCTAAAGAAGGTTCCTACCCTGAAAAGA
>NW_006290028.1:1198304-1203151 GCF_000327345.1 Myotis davidii | reverse complement strand
GAGAGAAAGAGGGAGAGAGAGAGAGAGAGAGAGAGAGAGAGAGAGAGAGAGAGAGAGAAAGGGAGAGGGAAACATCAATGATGAGAGAGAATCATTGATTGGCTGCCTCCTGAACACCCTACACTGGGGATCGAGCCTGGAGCTCGGGCATGTGCCCTGACCGGGAATTCAACCAGTGACCTCTTGGTTCCTGAGTGGATGCTCAACTGCACACCTGGCTGGGCTAGTTCAATTTTAAAAGCCCATTACAAATTCAGCTAAAACCTCTACCTGCATCATACTATTAATTTCCCAGAAATCAAATTATGTCAGTCTCCTACCTAAATCTCAATAGTTTCCCAATGCACATAAAATGAAACACAAAGCTTTTATCCTCTATACTGCATGACCTAGTACCTGTCTACTTTTCTGGTTTCCTCTTTTGCCACTCTTTCATCTATAATGCATTCTCCTCTTTTCAGTTACTATAACAAACATCTTCTGGGTACTAAAAATGTCAGAAGGAATACTTTGTAAAGAATATGTTTGTCTAACCACTATGCTGCACAATTGAAGCTAATTAATACAATATTGAATACAAACTTAAATTAAAAAATAATTTTTTAAAAAGACCTTTTCCCACACTGGCTCCATTCCTGCCTTCTCACGAATGCCTCCTTATCTTCCAGATCTCATCACAGAAGTCTTTCCTAACTACCCTAAAAGTTTCCATAAAATTTCTATCACTGAATTCTCTGTTCCCTTCACAGTCCTTCTCACGTCACACAATTGTACATCTGTTTATTAACTTCTGATTGATTTTCTCCCATCAGATAAAGCTCGTTAAAAGTAGAAATGATATCTTTTTTGTTCACTCATGTATACTACCTGCTTGCCATTATGTATGAAATCCAGAATGTTGTACTCAATTAATATGTGTTAAATAAATGGCATATGCAAATACCTACAACACAAAATGATCCCAGTAAATTTTCTCTTTACGAAATTACCACAGTGCTGATAAAATGTACATGCCCAGAGGCATCATGGATACTTTCATCATTTGTCTTCCCTTTCATAACATGCGAGTATCACATCTTAAAACAGCAAGAGCACAGTTCGAGAAGATTCCTTCAGCAGAAGACATAGCTTCAGTGGAGCCAAGTTTATGCATTAGCAATAGCTCTCATAGATTTGTAATGGGGAAAAAGCTGCCCATTTATATGTATAATAGAAAAAAACAATTAATAAATAGAGAATAAAATAAAGTAAAAACCAGGAAATACACAAAATTGACAAGCCAAAATTGGTGGTTACTGAATAAAAATGTACATGCTTTCAGTGGGATCAAAACATAGACTATATATAAGAACAAAAGCAAATTAAACTTTAAAGAATAGCCAAATGGCAGTTTGTGGAGTGAAAAGAAACACAATAGTATGGTCCCCTAATTATTATAAATCACTCATAGAAATGAGTAGAAAACCACTGAAAAGCAAAAGAAAGGTAGATGCTTCACAAACCTCACTGGCCAGCATTATATCTGACCTTTTTGTATTTGTTTGGTATACATATCAATTCCTTTTTCCTTACCCCAGGTCTTTATCATGTTTCACCTGAACTGTTAAAATGTTCCATTACTCATCTCTAAAATACAAGCCTTACCCAACTACATACATCAAACCTCACAAATGCCTCAATGCCAATTTTCCTGGTAAAAAGGGAAGAGGAATACAATACAAATTCAATAGATATAGACACAAAACAGCTCTAAAATCAGGTACTTGCTCATCTCCTTAAATTGGACAAATAATTTAATATACTGGATTCCAATTTCTCATTTTTTGGTGATAATAATACTCATTTCATATGGTTATACTAAGAAGAAATTATTAGTGCATATGTACAATCCTTAATCACCTTAAAGCACTCTATCATTATTTGTTGCATGAATGAACATAATCCAACCAAATAATAGAAGTCCATTACTCTCTATCCCCTTAATTTTATCCAAAGCAGTTATTACCTAAAATTTAAATATTTGTTATATTTACTTAAATATAGATTATAGCTATATGTGACATAAATTATATTTAACTATATAAAATATAAACATGTGTATAGCATATTTAAACATATATTTATGATCTAAAAATACATCATACATTATATTATCAATATACTAGAGGCCCAGTGCATGAATTCGTGCACATGTGGGGTCCCTCAGCCTGGCCGGTGATGGGGGTCGATCAGGGCCATCTAGCCCAGTCCCTATCGGGGTGGTTGGGGCGGGCAGGCTGGGACAGGGGGAGGGACCATGGGAGGTTGGCCGGCCAGGGGAGGGACGGGACCACGGGAGGTTGGCTGGCCAGCCGGAGGCGTGGGGGGTGGGGGGGTGCGGTGAGACCACAGGAGCTTAGCCCACAGTGGGAGGTTGGCTGTGGGAGCACACTGACCACCAGGGGGCAGCTCCTGCATTGAGAATCTGCTCCCTGGTGGTCAATACACGTCATAGTGACTGGTTGAACAGTCATTCAGTCATATTTGGTAATAATGGTTGCTTAGGCTTTTATATATATAGATTTATAGACTATCTCCCCTTACAAAATATCAGGACTATGAAAACAAGAACTTTGTCCATTTTGACAGCTATATGCACAAAGCCTAGAACACTACCTGACATATAGCTGGTAACCAAAATTCCTGGCTTTAATTTCTTCAAATAATATTCATCAACTACAGGATTAAGTCTAAATACAGTACCATGGCATAAAAGGTATGCTCTATCATTTAACATTAAATGACCATGCTCCTCCATGCTTCTCAGTATTTAGGTACACCAAGGTACTCACTTGCTTCCTTAAACACAAAATATACTGGAGTAGTCCAAGAGAGACAATACTTCCTGAATTAGGAATATATGGTAATAGAACTGGAGATAAGAAGCATACAGAACAATGAAATGCTTTGAAGGTAAACTAAATGGAAACTGAAAATAGATTGAATATCATGCATGAGTGAAAGGGGGGACTAGTTGACTCCCATATTTCTGGCTTGAGAAACTGTGAATACAGGAAGGAATGGGTTCAAACAGAGAAAATCTAGAATTCTATTTCAGATTTCATTATTTTTTAAATGTTAGTGAGAATCCAAGTAGAGATATCCATAGAAATTGAACATATAGCTAGTTAAGAGAGAATGTCCAGGTAGAAAATTGATATTTCGGAATCTACACTAATAAAAGAGAAACATGGTAATTGGCGTACGACCACTACTCTTCCCATTGGCTAATCAGCGAGATATGCAAATTAACTGACAGCCAAGATGGCGACCGGCAGCCAGGCAGCTCAAACTGAACATGAGGCTTGCTTGCTTCAGTGATGGCGGACTCCAACGTTCCCCGCCTGCCTTGCAGGCCTCTGAGCGGGCAGTTTGAAACATAGTAACATATAGAAGCTAAAAAAAGCTCCAGAAAACTGCTTTCAGAGAGCCAGGATCTCAGAGTTGGAGTCAGAGCTGGAGTTATACATTGTTGCGATTGCCTACTTTCAGCAGCGGAGGCCTAAGAGCTGGAGCTTCAGAGCTAAAGCTGGCCCAGAATTAAAAAAGAAAAAAGGGAGTGGTTGGGAGCTTCCGTCACCCGCCAGCCTGAAAACAGCCCTCAGCCCCTCACCCAGACTGGCCAGGCACCCCAGTGGCGACCCCCACCCTGAAGGGTGTGTGACCAGCTGCAAACAGCCATCATCCCCTCACCCAGGTTGGCCAGGCACCCCAGTGGGGACCCCCACCCTGATGCAGGACACTCTTCAGGGCAAACCAGCCAGCCCCACCCATGCACCAGGCCTCTATTCTATATAGTAAAAGGGTAATATGCCTCTCAGCACTGGGATCAGCGGAGCCGAGAGGCCTCCCGGCACCAGGATCAGCGTGACAGGGGGCAGCGCCCAAACCCCCTGATCGCCCTGCGGCTCTGTGTGTGACGGGGGTGGGGCCACAACTTCCCTATCTGCCCTGCTCTGTTTGTGACAGGGGAAGGCGCCCCAACCTCCTGATCAGCCCTGCTCTGTGCCTGATACGGGGGAGCTCCCCAACCTCTGATCACCCTGCGGCTCTGTGTGTGACAGGGTGCGGCGCCCCAACCCCCTGATCGGCCCTGCTCTGTGTGTGACAGGGTGGGCGCCCCAATCCCCCCACCCCCATACGGGCCCTGCTCTGTGTGTGATGGGGTAGAGCCATAACCTCCCCATCGGACCTGCCCTGAGTGTGAGAGTGGCAGCGCCAACGGTGCCCCAATCCCCCAATCGGCCCTACCCTGAGCGTGACGGGGGTGGCATTGCAACCTTCCGATCCACCCTTCTTTGTGCATGACAGGGGGGAGCTCCCCAACTCCCCAATCGGCCCTGCTCTGAGCCTGACCAGGGGCTGCACCTAGGGATTGCGCCTGCCCTCTGCCCCCTGGGAGCAGGCCTAAGCCAGCAGGTCATTATCTCCCAAGGGGTCCCAGACTGCAAGAGGGCACAGGCCGGGCTGAGGGACCTCCCTTTCCCCCCGAGTGCACAAATTTTTGTGCACCAGGCCTCTAGTCCTATATAATAAAAGCCTAATGTGAAAATAGACCAAACAGCAGAATGACCAGTCAGCGGGGGGTGGGACCAGCAAATGGGCAGAGGGAGGGGACAGAGATCAGGGGGCAGCAGGGCCAGCGCTTACCAGCTATCCCCTGATTGCCCCACCGGCCACCTCTTGCAGAGGGAAGTCAGACTGTGGCTTAGGCCTGCTCCCCCTAAGCCTTCAGTTGGACATCCCCTGAGGGCTCCCGGACTGCAAGAGGGTGCAGGCCGGGCTGAGGGACAACACCCCTCTGCCCA
>NW_006290028.1:1193982-1196396 GCF_000327345.1 Myotis davidii | reverse complement strand
TAGAAACAACTCCCTTTCCCCCCGAGTGCACAAATTTTTGTGCACCAGGCCTCTAGTCCTATATAATAAAAGCCTAATGTGAAAATAGACCAAACAGCAGAATGACCAGTCAGCGGGGGGTGGGACCAGCGAATGGGCAGAGGGAGGGGACAGAGATCGGGGGGCAGCAGGGCCAGCGCTTACCAGCTATCCCCTGATTGCCCCACCGGCCGCCTCTTGCAGAGGGAAGTCAGACTGTGGCTTAGGCCTGCTCCCCCTAAGCCTTCAGTTGGACATCCCCTGAGGGCTCCCGGACTGCAAGAGGGTGCAGGCCGGGCTGAGGGACAACACCCCTCTGCCCAAGTGCACAAAATTTCGTGCACCAGGCCTCTAGTTGTTAAATAATAGCTAATGATATCAGTACTCATATATGTGAGATAAATATTGTTTTCCTTATTTTAGGTGAGAATGTGATTTTCATACAGGTAGTAACTTGCTCAAGGTTACACAGTAGGTGGGATTAAGAGAGCCAGATTCTAATTCTTACCAAAAAAAATGCTAAAGTTTCTACTGTATAATACTACAAATGAACCGTCACTGTTGGAGGAATATTCTCTAGCATTTTAAATCATCTATATTTTAACACTTTGAATTTCAATTATTCATTTATAGATATGTCTCTTCTCAGTACCCAGCAAAAATCTTGATGATAAAAATTAACTTACATTTGTATCCTAATACATGATTCAACATAGAAATTCAATAAGTATTAGGTGAAATAAATAGTGACTGAAAGAATATATGAGAACTTCAGTGGAGGATATCTTCTATTGTCCCAGGAACATAAATATTAATTCACTCATGGCTATTTCAATTTGAGGTTCAGATTGGTACTGCAAATTCAATATAATTCACCAAATATTTGCTGGACACTTGTGTGTTAGAGATTACACTAGATATTGAAAGGTAAAGGAACTAAATTCAGAAAAATAAAACAAAACTTCTGCCTTTGGTATAAAAATTGGAAAATATAAATAGGTAAAATATGATAAAAACATTGAGAAGAAGAAAGATACTGGGATTAAGAACAATTGAAATGAGGCTTTAATTGAACAGTAAATATTAGGTATACTCGTATAGGCTGTGCCAAACATAAGCTTAAGCTGAGATTTTTTAAGATAGATGTGTCATCTTAAAGTATATGAAAATTTTCATTTAAATTTAAATCTTTTAAGTTTTCCCAAAAGATAAAAAGGAAGACATTAACAAAATACCAAGGTATATTGTATACCTAGATAGTAATACTATTATTTCACAAAATATATATATGCAATTCCTATTTGAACAATGATATTTTTATATAAATTAACTCAAAAATTTATCTAGAAAGCCAAATAAGAGGGGTATAGAATGTTTGAAAATTAACTCAAAAATTTATCTAGAAAGCCAAATAAGTAAGAGGGGTATAGAATGTTTGAAAAGGGAGTAAAAATGAGTAATGTCCTACATATTTGTAAAGTACATCTGCAGAGTTTCTAATTTAGTATCTCAGATTTGAGGCCCATGAATATGCATTTTAAAACAAGAACCCTTGATTATTCTGATTAGAAGGTCTAAGGCCAAAATTTTGTAAACCACAGACCATATATAGTTATTCAATAAAGAAAGCATTACAAAAATATCAGTAGAAGAGATGGATTATTCAAAAAATAATGATGAAAATATTATTCAGAGAATTTTAAGTTAAAACCTCAGTTTACAACATATATTTACATTAGTAACGATTAAAGAATTAAACCTATAGAACAAAACCATAAAAAGGCTAGAAGCAAACTTAAGTACATACTTCTCTGATTTAGAAGGATTAAACACAAAAACAATGGGAGAAAAAGAATTAATATATTGACTACATAAAATATGTACCTTCTCTTGTGTCAAAAATATGATCATCACATTAAAATATATCAAGCTAAAAAAAAATACTGGCCACAGAGATAACTAAGGCTTCATATTCTTTAAACATAAAGAGCTCAAATATACCACTAGAAAAATGGTACAACTCCAACTGAACAATGACAGGAACAGACAATTCACAGAAGCAGAAAAGCAAATGTTAACAAATATATGAAATACGTTCAACCTTACCAATGATCAAAGAAATACAAATTAAAACAAATAAAGTCATTTTTTGCCTATGAAATAAGGGCAAGTTCCAATGGTGATTGTTGAGGAGAAACTAAGATGGCGGCATAGATAAACACCGGGAAATTGCTGCCTCCCACAACAACTGAAAAATACAACAAAAAGACAAAAGGACATCATCCAGAACTACAGGAAGGCTGGCTGAGTGTAAATTCTACAACTAGAAGGAAAGAAAAGCACACTGAGAGCCAGAGGAGCTGCAGTAGAAAAGTGCAGAGGTACAGAGGCTCGCC
>NW_006290028.1:1163112-1192499 GCF_000327345.1 Myotis davidii | reverse complement strand
TGAAAGAAGAAAGGAAAGGAAAGTTAGAGAGAAAGAGGAAAAAGAAAATCAAGGCACAATTTCCATAGGCATTTAAACAAGGGTGGGGGTAAGTGGGAGAGATGAACCAAAGGACTTATATGCAAGCATATAGGCCTAACCAATGGACATGGACAACAGGGGGGTGAGGGCATGAGCGGGGGGGTGGGGGGGGTAGAGGGTAACGTGGGGACAAGGACACATATGTAATATCTTAATCAATAAAAAAGACATTAAAAAAAATAAATAACCAATGGTGATTGTTCTCAAAACTAGTGAGTATGTACTAACTTTCCCACACAGTGTGTAGAAGCTTAAATTGGTATAATCGTTCTGAAAAGCAATTAGCAGTAGATTTCAAGGGCTCTGAAAAAAGATTCAGATCCTTTGAAATCGTAATTTTACTTCTAAGTACAGTATCCTCAGGAAATGAGGAGAAATAAAGACAAAAATTTATGTACAACCATGTTAAGTGCAACATTATTCATAATAGCAACATTAGCTATTAAATGTTCAACAATAGGGAAACCATTAAGTAAGTCCAACCACGGCATAATATTCTGTGATATGGGTTATTTAAATTATCTTTTTAAACATTTAGTGACTTAATAAAATGATCCTGCTATAAGGGAAGTAAAAAGCACAAAAATTTTTCTCACTCTATAATCTCAACAATGTTTTTAAAAATTGTGTTTCTGAGTTTTTCTATAAATCAAAAGGAAATGCACAGGTTAATAAAATTTATTTCTAGGTGGTAGAATTATATTTTTAAATTATAGATGATCTCATTTGCTTCATTGTATTTTATACATTTCCAATAGTTAGTATATATTACTGTTTTAACATTTTAAGGTGACTTTTAAAATTTTAAATAAATGGTTTAAAATTGGTTGGTTCTTGTGCTAATGCCCTTATTGTATACTGAGCTTTGGAAAAGAAAGTTCTTAAACTAGCTTACCATTAAAGTTATACAAAATGATGATAGAATTGTGATACCCTTTAACATTCATTCAGTTTTCTTCTCCTGATATTAAAGTTATTCTGAACCTTAAAAGTTTAATGTTTTTTATTAGACAAAATTGCAATTGTATCTGGTATAATTATAAGATTACATTAGTTATCTTATGAGTCATTATCAAGAGGTAAAATGGAAGGCATACATTTAATTATCTTTTTTTCTAATATATTTTTATTGATTTCAGATAGGGAGAGGGAGAAAGAGACAGAAATATCAATAATGAGAGAAAATCACACCTCCAGCACACCCTACACTGGAGATTGAGCCCGCAACCCGGGCTACTGGGTCAACATTCAACCACTGAATAACACTAGCTGGGCACTTAACTATCTTTTTAAAAATATTGTGTCCCTCCTCACTCCTAGCGGTGCTTTTCCTAAAAAAAAATAGCAAAATTTCATGTTGCCAAAAAAAAAAAAAAATAGAATAGAATCTGATGTATGACCAAATTAAGTAATTAGGAAATGGACAATGAATGCTTGGTTGTACTTACATTATGCTATGAAGAGAAAATGTTATTTTACTCTTTATCTTTAAAAATGAAAATAACAGAAAACTGCCTCAAAGGGCTATCTTAAAGATCTACTGAGTTAAGCAATGTAAAACACCGAAAACAATGCTTGGCACATGGTAAGTGCTCAACAAAGTAAACAGTGGTAATAATAGAAGTAGTTACCTTGATACTTTTCACAATAATATAAAATTATTCACCATCAAATAATTAAGTACTCCAATAATATGTGAATTTTAATTTCTCTAATTGTATATCTTTAACATAATTTAAATTTTTAGGCTTACAAGTTTCTTTTTACAGATATAATATGTCATTGTATCATTTCATCTGCATGCCAACTGCTTCTCTATGACACATCTATTCATCTGTTCACTGATATATTTAATGGTTAAGTACTTTTTATTTAAATTTTGATTATTTTTTTAATGTGGGTTAGACTGATAATGTAATACTAACATTTTAAATGCAACCAAAGAACTTTTTATATAACAATACAATATTATATTCAGAGGTCTTTGCACTAAATAAGTATTTCATTTTAAAAATTCAGGAAGCATTTTATTTTATTTCAAAGATTTCTGGTACTTTTGTAAATTAAATGTTAATCTCCCCCAGAAAATGAATGTTATCTCCCACTTAAAAGTTTGGTTGCAGATAATGTGATAATATATATATTAGTTCTTCAAAATCATAGCTACTTATTTTTACTTTGGCAGCTAAGAAAAATGTCAAAAAAAGTTCTGCAATTAAAGAATTCTCTAGTATATCATCAAGTCTCCATTAACTTAAGGTAAACTAATAATAATAATAATAATAATAATGGTGCTATGAAACAATGAATTTAGAGTCTCAACCGCAACCCGTGTAAAATGAATTACTGTATTAGTGGTGCAGCATGTGTACTGCAAATGTCTCACTAATTCTAATTTTCATTAAAAACACCCTTTGGCCACACAGACTGCTTTAAAATATATGACTTCCTCTGTCACTCTGATAATTAGCCCTTCTTTACTACGGGAAAATGTGATCAGAAGCTTTAGAAGCCAAAGTCGTAAATCAAATAGAAAAATCCAGACTCAGCTTTGGGAGACTTTCAGAAATACATAAATCTAAGAATTGATGTACAGTAGTTGAAATTGTCTCAATGGAATCCTGTGCCTGAAATCAATAATATCCTTCTGATTTTGTGTCTATAGTTCAAAGCTCCACAAATAGTCTTGTTTGGAAAGACAAGCAATTTCAGCACCAAGGACAGATGCACACAAAAATCTGTTCTGAGACCACTTTTGATTCATGAGTTTTTACATATCATACTTTAGAAAGTCATATCTGAAAATAATCATAAAACCACAATAAATACAGTGGGAAATAAAATCACCAGACATGTGGCTTGTCACAGTGTTTGAAAAACTTCCATTACAGAGTCATTCTTCTGAAAAGAAAGCTATGTTAGAAATATTCTTTGAGAAAGAAAACCCAATGATGAATAATTCATTAGATCATTTTCCTCTACAAATACTTTTACTTATTTAATTTATCATATAGTCATTGCCCTAGCAAAGCCTTGAGTAAATTTTCATAGAACAAGAAATTTTCATTCATAACTCAAGTAATGAATAGATAGATAATAGATAGATAGATAGATAGATAGATAGATAGATAGATAGATAGATGATAGATAGATAGATAGATAGATAGATAGAAACATACATAGACAGATGGCATTTTTAAGGTACTTTACAATTTCTAAAGAACCTTCATAAGATAACTTATTTAATGGAATATTTGATATAAATCTCCTGGCATAATCCCCACCTATAATTTTTGCTCAACAAATGTTTATTCATTCTCTTCCTTGTAATCCTAAAAAGACATTTGGTTCCCAGCTTTTTTTTATTTTACTGTTTAAAGTATTACAAATAGTAGTACATATGTCTCCTTTTTTCCCCATTGATCTCCCCCTGACTCCCCTACCCCTGGCACATGCCCTCACCCACCGCCAGTGTCTTGCATCCATTGATTATGCTTATATACATTTATACAAGTCCTTCGGTTGATCTCTTACCCCTCCAACAACCCTCTCCTGCCTTCCCACTGTAGTTTGACAGTCTGTTCAATGCTTCTTTGTCTCTGTATCTATTTTTGTTCATAAGTTTATAATTTTCTGTATATTCCACAAATGAGTGAGATCATGTGGTATTTATCTTTCACTGCGTTAATATACCAATGGCATACTTCAAAGACCTAGAACTGACTCTCCAAAAATTCATCTGGAATAAAAACAAGACCTGTAGCAATAGCTGTAGAAATCCTGAAAAAGTAGAACAATGTTGGAGGGATCACAATACCAGATATCAAGCTATACTACAAAGCCATTGTTCTCAAATCTACCTGGTACTGGCACAAGAATAGACATGTAGACAAGTGGAACAGAGAACCCAGAAATCAACACAAGCCATTATGCTCAATTAATATTTGACAAAGGAAGCAAGAGCATTCAATGGAGTCAAGACAGTCTCTTCAATAAATGGTGTTGGCAAAATTGGACAAATACTTACAGAGAAATTAAACTAGACCAACAACTTACACCATACACAAAAAGTAAACTCACAATGGATGAAGGACTTAAACATAAGATGGGAAACCATAAAAATCTTAGAAGAAGCCACAGGCAGCAAAATAGCAGACATTTGCCGCAGCAATATCTTTACCAATTTAGCTCCTAGGGCAGGGGTGGGCAAACTTTTTGACTTTAGGGCCACAATGGGTTCTTAAACTGGACCGGAGGGCCGGAACAAAAGCATGGATGGAGTGTTTGTGTGAACTAATATAAATTCAAAGTAAACATCATTACATAAAAGGGTACGGTTTTTTTTTTTTAGTTTTATTCATTTCAAATGGGCCGGATCCGGCCCGCGGGCCGTAGTTTGCCCACGACTGTCCTAGGGCAAAGGAAACTAAGGAGAAAATAAACAAATGGGACTGCATCAAAATAAAAAGCTTCTGAACAGCAAAAGAAACCAGCAACAAAACAACAAGAAAGCCCACTGCATGGGAGAACATATCTGCCAATGTTATCCCTGATAAGGGTTTAATCTCCAAAATGTATAGGGAACTCATACAACTTAACAAAAGGAAGATAAACAATCCAATCAAAAACTGAGCAAAGGACCTAAGTAGACACTTTTCAAAAGAGGACATACAGAAAGCCAAGAGACATATGAAAACATGCGCAAAGTCACTAATCATTCGAGAGATGCAAATCAAAACAACAATGAGGTACCATCTCACTCCTGTCAGAATGGCTATCATCAACAAATCAACAAACAACAAGTGCTGGAGAGGAAGTGGAGAAAAAGGAACCCTTGTGCACTGCTGGTGGGAATGCAGACTGGTGCAGCCACTGTGGAAAACAGTGTGGGGTTTCCTCAAAAAATTAAAAACAGAACTGCCATTTGACACAGTGATCCCACTTCTATGATTATATCCCAAGAAAACAGAAACTCCAATCCCATTTTTTTAAAATGAGGAGACAAAGTAGTAGAGCCTAAATGACTTGGTAAAGATCACAAATCTAGTTAAATAACAGAGTTGAAACTTATACCCAGGTCCTCCAAGTATGAACCCTGTGCTCTCTCCATTTTTGCTTCTACTATTTCAGGAAGGACTACTAACCCATCACTTGAAATAAGAAAGTCTAAATAACATTCTCCATTTCTTGTCAAAGATATTTTTGGTATTTCAATTTCTATGACACTTAATAAATGCATTGAGTGTTTATTGTATTAATTAAACAGAGGTTTATAAGAATTTGGAAACCTATTCCTGGATCTGCTACTCACCAGCCAAATGACCTTGGAAAATTCACTCTACCTCTCTAAACTACAGTATCCTCGTGTCTAAAATGGAGGTGAAAATGATGATGATAATCTAACATTTTCCTCAAAGTGTCATTGACAAAAAAATCAGTTAGTGAATCTGACAAAATTTTGAAAATGAGACTATAGTATTTTTTAAATATGTACAACCCTATATAATAAAAATGTTATATGCAAATGGTTGTTGCGCTGTGAAGGGCAATGACAGACCAAGTAAGGACCAGATCACGGATCAGCAGGAGGGTGGGACAGCAAGTAGCAGAGAGCTAAAGGAGGGGGCAGGGCAGCAAGCTATAAGGGGGGCAGGGGAAGGGGAGTGGAAGGAGGTACAGGAGGGCAGGGCAGCGGGCGGAGAGCTACTGGAGGGCAGCAGCAAGCTACTGGCGAGCTACTGGCACACAGATTCGTACATAGGGCTACTAGTTGTTATAATAATTATCAACCAGGTATCAATAATTGTACTAACTTAATTAACCCAATTTTTTAAAACTCATGTCAACCAAAAGATTTGAAAATTAATATTTCCAATATTGTATTTGCTTGATTATTGCTTGTATGAAACAATAGGTACTGCTATTACAAATAAGTCATAGTGCCCTGGTCAATTTGTCTCAGTGGATAGAGCATCAGCCTGCGGACTGAAGGGTCCTGGATTCAATTCCAGTCAAGGGTACATACTGTGATTAGGGTCTGTGTGGGAGGCAATCAATCAGTATCACTCTCACATCAATGTTTCTCTCTCTGTGTCTCTCCCCCTCCCTTCCACTCTCTACAAAAATAAATAAATAAATAACAAGTAAATGGAAAAATATTCTCGGGTGAGGATTAACAGCAACAACAAAATGTTAAAGCAAAGTAAAGACTGCCTTTTCTAAGATTTGTGGTTTAAATTCATGCTAGAAAATTGCACCTTTGAACTGCTCTTCAACTAAAATTTGCTGCTAATCTCTAAAAATACTGTGTTGATAAGCTTTACATAGTTGGGACTTTTTTTAAATTAACATTTAAAATTTGGCAGTTTACTTACAACTTCTTACAACAGACCTTCAAACATGGAACCATATAGTCTTTTATACTAAAGTGTAATTTTAAAAGCCTTATTTGTTCTCTCATAATTTTAAAGCATTATTTGCTCTCTCAATGTGTTAGCATAAACCTTTCTATTAATATAGTACACAAGGCATGAGATTAATAAAAAAAAGAGCAATGAGTAAGTTAAAATTATTTACTTAAGTATATTCAATATTTATTTGAAATACAATTTTAACTATATGCAAGTAATTCACACCATAATGGCCCAGACTCATGACCGGGGGGAAATCACATGTATCCAATTCATGACATTTATTATTTTAGAAAACACTTACTTTTGTTAAATTATCAAAGGCTGAATTTACTGAGTGATTCATAAAACTGGATTCCACCTTATTCATGAGTTGTAATATTGGACTAACTAGAGTAACTTTCTTGTCTGTCTGCATTGAGACAACATAATTGTTTTAATTTCTTATTATTATGGGTAATAACTTCTTTTAAGAGGAAAGGATAAATAATTTTCCTTTTCATGACTCAATTAGTACTTGTATTTGCTGGTAACATTGAAATCTATCAATAGATTCTGCAAAAAAAGTTAAACAATTTAAAAATCATGCATTACATTTGCTTTCAGGATGATGAAATCAACCCATATATTATTGTATCCACAGCTGCATAAAAATCACAACAAAACTTTGTAGCTTAAAACAACAGCATTTTTATTATTTCTGCCAATTTTGTGGGTTGGCCAGTGATTCATGTGTGCTCACCCTTAATAAATATGTGAGTCTAGAGTACAGGAGAGAGGTCAGTACCGGAGATAGAAATGAGTGTGTACTTAAAGTCAAGTTGATATTTAAAGTCAAGTGATCAGATGAAAAAACCAAAAGGAGTACTTAACTGTAAACAGAGAAGAAGAAAAAAAGGTGCAAGAACTGAGCCCTTAAACATTCCAGTGTTTAGAAGGTAAAGAAATGAAGTAGAACCAATAAATGTAAAAAAAGTAATGGACACTAAGAAGGAAAAGAAAATTAGGGAGTTAGTACGCATCTTTGAAGCCCCCAAAAAAGAAATATATCAAAGAGGAGAGCATGGGACTAGCCCAAATGGGTCAACCCGGCTAATAGAATGATAAGAATACAGTTTTAATTGTGATTTAACAAGCTGGGGTCATTCATGACCATGAGAAAAGCAATTTTGAAGGAGCAGTATGGTTCATGAAAACCTGATTGAATGGGCTTTAGGAAGAAAGAAACTAAAGGCAGACAACTCTTTCAATATGATTTTTTCTGTAAAAGGGAGCAGAAAAGGGAAGTAGAAGCTGACAGGGTTGTAAGCCAAACTGCAGTTTTTTTAAAGATAGGAGAAACGACAGCATATTTTTATGCTGATGGAAATAATACAGTACAGAAAAAAAAATAATGAAGATAGAGGGAGGAATTACTGAAGTGATATCTTTGCATGCATGAGAAGAAATGAGATCTAATGTACAAGTGTAAAGGCTAAACTCTGGTAAGAGCAGTAAGGAAAGGAAGTCTAGAGCACAGATTTAAGTGAGTGATGGATATAGTGCTGGAAATTGGCAGAACTGTTCTTCTAATTGATCCTAATTTCTCTATTTATTGTTTGTATATTACCTATCAGTATCTGTGCTAGGCCATAGGAACACAAAGTAAAAAAAAAAAAAGGCATGGTCCTAGCCTAGCCTTAAAGAGATTGCTTGTTTGAGTGACAGATAGGCTTGCCCATAGACTCAGAGGGAAGAAAAGACAGGAGGAGGATCAGGGTTGAGGAGATCATTAAGTTTGGGAGACATTGAATTTGTGGTGCCTTTCAGAAAGCCTCCTTCATAACTTTGCACAGAGCTAAATTTAGTTATAATCTCAGTCGGTTAATAAATATAATATTGTTACAACACCCCGCATCCTTTTCTATTACTATTAAAAAAATTAAAATTATATACATATGTGTATCATTCTTTCTATAGTCTTTCCACTAAGACTTAGAATTCAAGCAATGAATTGTTAGTTTAGGAATGTCACTTACATACTTTATAAAGTGATTTTCCTCTTCCCCGATATTTTTAAGTACTCACCTGGCACTGAAGTGATATCTTTGTATGCGTGAGAAGAAATGAGATCTAATGTGCAAGTGGAAAGATTAAATTCCAATAAGAGCAGAAACAGTTACTACATAGTTATTACAATATTATTGACTATATTCTCCATGCTAATATAATGTTTAATGTAAACTGTAATTTAAAAAATTTAAAGAATTTTTTAAAGTTTAAAAGAATGTCACTCATCTTGTATAAAGAACATTATTTCTAAATACTTATAATATTAGAAGAAAAAGCATGTTGATTATTATCAGAAAAATGTTGTGTTCCTAATATGGGAGAAGCTAATTTATGTTTATGACATCATAGTGTACAAATAATTTGAACATGGATATGACTCAAGTTAGCACTCGATAGAAGATTGCTAGGATAAGAAATCCCATTGTATATTATTGTAATTTACCTCCACATTATTGCATTGTTATAGGTGCTAAAGTTCTCACTAGCTTCTAAAAAAAATTAGTGATAATATATGGTTTGTTCCCTGTTTGCTTTCAGATATAAAACACTAAATAAAAATTAACATGAAAAACATCTGAACCTAGCAGGCAGTTAGGCATTTGAAGAGAATCAATCAGTATAAATAGAAATAGTTATGTGCTACCAATGGAATAATGCTATTGAACATTATATTTTTATTGCAATAGGTTTTCAAATACTTGTACACAGGAAGGATGCTAAAAATTCTTTCCTAACAGTATCCAATGATACTCTTAGGAAACCAAAAGTGTTTTTGAATAACACCAGTGCTATGGATATGCAGGGTTTATCAAGATTTGGTAGAACTATTATATCAGAACTGTGAACTTAAAGGTCCATAAACCAAAGTACAACAGGAACATTTCTGTTTTCCTCAACTATCCCTAACATAAAATTGATCATTTATTGTCAAGCAAAATGATGTCATGATAAATCAAAATGAATACCAGCTTTGAACTCCTCATATGTGATATAGAAAAATGTATGAGAAGAAGTGGTCATAACCAGACAGAATGCAATGAACAATCAAGTCTTTAGCCCTGTCCATCTCAAGAGACTGATGCTAGGAAGTTAGAGGCCCCTGTGCACGAATTCATGTGCCAGTGAGGTCCCTCAGCCTGGCCTGTGGAATTGGGCCAAAACTGGCTCTCTGACATCCCCTGAAGGGTCCCAGGTTGTGAGAGGGTGCAGGCCAGACCGAAGGACTCCCCCCACCCCTTTGCCCCCCATGCACGATCAGGACCAGGGAGGGATGTGGGAGGTTGGCCAGTCGGGGAGGGACCGAGCAAGGGCTCCAGGGCATGTCTGCCCATCTCACTCAGTCCCAATTGGTCAGACCACAGCATCAAGCTAAGCTACCGGTTGGAGCATCTGCTCCCTGGTGGTCAGTGCATGTCACAGCGACTGGTCGACTGGTTGACTGTCTGCCCCCTGGTGGTCAGTGCACGTCATAGCGAGCAGTTGACCAGCCTTAGCATATCATTAGCAAATTACTCTTTGATTGGTTGAATGAATGACTGGACACTTAGCATATTAGGCTTTTATTATATAGGATCCCTCCTCCAACATGTAAGAATAGTATATGCATATTTATATAATTATGAAATTATATACATATTTATATAATGACTTCTCAAATTCATGTCTATCAAGTAGATTAGCTGTCTCCAATGATGCCTTCCCATTCCATCTTAACTATTTGGTTTCCCACTAGCTACTTCAATTCCATAAAAATACTAGTTTATTTCTAAACCAATAACTATCATTCAACATAAAACCTATTTTGTTTCAAATGATTTACATATCTTACTTACATCATTTAATCTTTACCTGTTCCCTCCCTGTACAGTAGGTATAAGTTTTCCTTCCACAGAAGGAAATTGAGACTCAGCTAATTAACTTACACGAAGTCACACAACCAGTAAGGAGCAAAGACAGAATTTGAATTCAAGTCTGCCTGACTCCAAAGCTCCTTCCACTCACAACTAGGTACCAGATACTATTTCTATTCAATCAGAGAATTAAAAAGAGAAGTAAGAAATAATGTATGGCATTAAAAAGCTTATTATAGTCTAGGAAAAAGTACCTCAACTACAAATCAGAATATGATATGGTGTGAGAGAAATTCAAATAATTGGTTTAGTACAAGGATACATCACACACACACACACACACACACACATCTAATAATAAATTTTAGGAAAGGTTTTATGGATTAAATGACATTTGAAATAGGTCTTAAACAATAAATTATTTTATCAAAAGGTGAAAATTTTGTGGTGGGAATGGGAATTGAGGAAGGACATAGAGTCAGAGGCCTTTCTAAAAGAATAATCAAGAAAACCACAGCAAAAATCATGGTTAGTACACAGGGAATATTTTCAGAATGACTAGATAAGTACTGTGGAGTAAAGCAAAGGAAGACTAGAAAAATAAGTTGTGTGCACACTAAAGGGTCTTAAATAGCGTGTTGAAGAAATTTATTTCATTCATAAAGCAGAAGGCAGTTGCTGAAAGCTTTTAAGTAGGGAGTGATGTGATTCAAGTTATGCTTCAGGAAAATGACTGTACAAAGGCACTCATTTTACATTAAAAAAGTACATATAATATAGGGTGTCCCCCCCCAAAAAAAACCCCACACATTCTGAATAATTATACAGGTGGTAATTACTAGAATAATTGAGCTATCAACTATTGTTGTGTGTTTACTTTTTGGGGGGGACACCCTGTATATTGAAAGTGTAGAGACCTGAGGAATGAAGGTAAATTTTGAAATTACTGCAATAATCGTGGCAGCCTGAACTAAGACAAACAAACAGGGTAAAAATGGATAGGGTGGAAGTGTATGAAATCTAAATATTTCATCAAAACACAGAGTTAGTAAAAAGTTAAGATAAACTAGAATTCAAATCTGTCTGATTCCAAAATACTTGTTCTTTCCTTTATACCATGCTGCCTTCACAGTGTTACATGCCACAGTGCTAGGCATACATGTTCAAAAAACATTCGTTGGCTTTTTGTTGTGATTGTTATCAAGTATTTAAATCTTGTACATAAGCAATCATTGCATATAATTAATAGTCGATGTATATTTGTTGAGTGAATGCTCAATGAGGAAACTGGAACTCTTAAAAGAATTAGAGCCTATAGACATAGACACTGAAAGAGTATATTCTTTGCACTGCTTATGTACACAATCATTCTCCTTCTGGCTTAATCCTAAAACCGTCACATAAATCAGTCATAAATACATTTGCTAAACTCTGATTGTTTGGGCATAGTAATCTATCTAAGGTAGAATGGAAAGGAGAAATATCCATAGGAGTCTCTCTGAGCGTGACTCCTTCTAGCACCTACACTCTGGGATTGCTAAGAGTGGGAGTCACAGGATATATGGCTTGACTTGTACACTTGTACACAGACAGCTGTGATGCTTCAATAATAGTTCACCAAATCTAGGTAGATTGATGAACTATTGAAATAGATGCGTTCATCAACATTTTACCCACCTAAGAAACACTGACATGAAGGTGCAAGGCTAGGATAAAAAGTGCAAATTCATTCATAGGTGTCCCCACATAATCCATGAGCATTGACATTAGGGAGACAGGCACTGGGCTAGCTGGTTATTTTAGGAATGTTTACTTTAGGATAACTGTTGAAATGTCTGAGCATGGGAGTCATTAAGGTGTTTTAAATGTATCATTTATCCTGTTACACAAATCATCCTTTCTCTTTCTCATGCATTTCCTTGATAAATGTTCATTTTCTACACTTAGTCTCATTAATTTTCTATTCATTCATCCCACATTTACTGCAGAGCTACCATGTGCCAGATACTATACCAAGCTATACTATAGAAGATAGTCTAAAAGAAGTCCTTGCCTTCCAAAAGCTCAAAGTCTAATGTAAGGGACCTACATATAAATAAATCATTATAGTGCAATGAGAGAAGAAGATATATGAATCCCCCAGATGAAAGATATGGGAAAGAAGCCAGAGCTATAAGATTTAATGGACCAAAAGTGCACCATCTGCAAGAATCTTAAACAATAGATGTAGAAATGTCAGGCTAAGGAAGAATCACAGATTTCTAAAATGTTCCAGCTCCAAAGGAACAATCATTTATATATATTTAAAAAGCACTATTTCCTGAACAGTCACTATGTCAGGCTCTGAGGCTATATAAACAAACCCTGGTCCCCAACCACCTCAAGAACTCCACAACCCAGTAGAAAAATTCATGATTACTCATAACAGAAGGCATTAAAAAGAATATGAACATATCATACATTTTGAAAACTTTGTTAATATAGAATGCCACACCACTAGGATAAAATTTAAAAACAGTTCTTGCTTAAGACACATTTGCCCTGCTATAAACTCTGGAATATTCTAACATCACTATGTCTCTGCAAATGTTTGTGCGACCAGCACATGACAAAACCTCTTAGTTTCAACCCTACCCCTCCATCCTCAGACACTTCCTGACACCACTCTTGGCCCCAGGTAAAAATAACCACTCCCTCTTTGGTGACTACCTCATACCGTATCCAGACTCTACTCACCTGAACTTGATTCATTAATTTATTCATTTTATTACTTAATCAAAAAATATTTTTTGATCACCCATTATGTAAAAGATGCTAGTGCTGGGGAAATAAAGCACTCAACAATACAGAAACAATCCTGTTCTCATGCAGCTTACATACTAGAGGGGATGACATAATAATCAAACAAAATCATAAATATATACCAAGGTTGGTGATAAGTGCTAAGAACAAAAATAACTTGGGGTAAGAGGCAAAGGAGAGATGAAAAAAGAACACTAAAATAGTTGTGCATCCAGCAAAGTCCTCCCTAGGACAACATGTTAGCGGAAACCTGAATGAAGTGAGAGATGTGCCACGTGAGTATCTTGGTGGCACAGCATTCTAGGCAGAAGAAGTGCAAAAGGCTGGGGGTGAGTTTGCACAGTGTATATTTAAGGAACTATCAGATGAGAGATGGTGGTGACTTGAACACTATCAGCCCCTGTAGCTTTTTAGTGAACTTACTTGAATCCCAATCAGACTATGATCTCCTTAAGAGCAAGAATAAGATTTGGAAACAGCCCAAGTGCCCATCAGCAAATAAGTGAATTAAAAAGCTGTGGTATATTTACACAATGGAATATTATGCAGCTATAAAAAAAGAAAGAACTATTACTATTAGCAATAGTATGGATGGACCTGGAGAGCCTTATGCTAAATGAAATAAGCCAGTCAGAGAAAGGTTAAGTATCACATATTCTCATTCATATGTAGAACCTAATGAACAAAAAAAAACTGACAAACAAAATAGATCCAGAGACATATAAGCATGGAACAGACTTTCAAATCTCAGAGGGAAGATGGGGGAGGGTAAGTGGATGGGGAAAAAAGTCACTATTTATTAGGAAAGGTAAACAAAGGCTAATCTCTGTCACTACCATCCTTAACCCTCACCGGTATCACTATACAGATACAACTAGAGTCATAATGTCACAATTAGATTGTGCTTTCAGGATCCAGAGCTGGGTCAGAAGAGAGTGATCCCAGAAAGGACAGCCAGGAGGTTTGATGAACAATGCCCAAAAAGCATAGGATGCTGAGGTATAATTTCAGCTGAAAGAGGTTCCAAAAGGTCCAGGATTTGGACAATATTGCAGACCAAGCATATTTGCCATTTAGTGCTCCAGGGAAATCTGTCTATTCACATGTGGATCTCAGCCAAAGCTGAAAAGTAAATTTGGGTACAGACATGGTGAAAATTAAGTCTCCGATTTCCATCAAGAGGGCAAGGGTTCAAGGCAATGCCCCAGCCTTAAAGAGTTACGAAGATCTCATGTGCATATATACATTACCTATGGGTGGTGAAGGCCTGGGGTGGGGCAAGAACTGGGTTGAGGATGGCAAAGGGGGGAGAAAGAGGACATCTGTAATACTCTCAACAATAATTTTTTTAAAAGAAAGTTTAAAAAAATCAGTGTTGTGTTTGAATTGATCGTGAGATAAGCATTTCAATTTAATGACAAAATTAAACCTAGCACCTTTAAAATAAAATAAATACCAAAAACCAATATAAAAAAAATGAGAGAGAGAGAGAGACAGAGAGAGAGAGAGAGAGCTAGGTGAGTAGTAAGACTATGCCACAGAAAAGGAGTTATCAAGAACGAACTGGTTCTGCATACAATACCAATGCAGGAAATGCTACAACGTGTAGACTAATGACCAGGGTTTGTCTCTTGTACATGAGATAACAAGGCTAGTTGACAGCAACTCTGATAATACTCTGTTCAAGACTGGCTCAGGGATGAGACATATTAGAATGAACACAAAGACCATCAGCAGTATATCTAACTGTTGGAAGCCAGGAAAAGAAAGGTAAAAGTATGGGTAGCAGCTGCTCCACAAAATCAGAGATGTGTCAAGCTGGAAGAACCATAGCAGACCTGCAAGCACAACTGTTTTAGACATGTCCATCATTCCCCACTACCTACAGCCCCTTATTAGAGACTGTCATACCTTCTACACTGAAAAGACAGCTCTATATAACCAATAACCACCCTCAATTGCCACAACTGACCACACCCAAGCTGAGCCAGTAATATTTTCCTTCTGATAATCATAATCCTATACAATAAAAGCTTAATATGCTAAGTGCCCTGGTCATCGGGTCAGCCGTTCAACCAATCAAAGCCTAATATGCTAATGATATGCTAAGGCTACTCAAGCACTCATTATGACGTGCACTGACCACCAGGGGGCAGACGCTCCAACCAGTAGGTTAGCTTGCTGCTGGGGTCCGGATGATCAGGACCGAGTGAGATGGGCCAGACACACCCTGGAGCCCTCCATCAGTCCCTCCCTGCCTGGCCAACCTCCTGTGTCCCTCCCCAGCCCAAACTGTGCACTGGTGGGGTCCCTCAGCTGGGCCTGCACCCTCTCACAATCTGGGACCCCTTGGGGATGTTGGAGAGCCGGTTTCAGCCTAATGGCAGAACAACCAGTCACTATGATGCACACTGACCACCAGGGGGCAGATGCTTAACACAGGAGCTGCCACCTGGCGGTCAGTGCGCTCCCCCTCAGCCAGAAGCTGGGCTCACAGCTGGTGGCACAGCAGTGGTGGGAGGAGCCTCTCTCGCCTCTACATCCCTTGAGGGCTCCTGGACTGTGAGAAGGCACAGTCCTGGCTGAGGGCCGCCCCCTCCCCTTGCCCCCGAGTTCTGTGGGGCCCAGAAGCCAAGGGCTCTAGCGGATCAGACAGGCACCGTGGGTATCTGCCAGGGAAGGTGCCCTCGGTGAGGCTGGTGGGGGCTGTGTGGATGGTTACTTCTCACTGATTTTAAATGTATTTTTATTGGGTGAGATGGGCCAGACACACCCTGGAGCCCTCCGTCAGTCCCTCCCTGCCTGGCCAACCTCCTGTGTCCCTCCCCAGCCCAAACTGTGCACTGGTGGGGTCCCTCAGCTGGGCCTGCACCCTCTCACAATCTGGGACCCCTTGGGGATGTTGGAGAGCCGGTTTCAGCCTAATGGCAGAACAACCAGTCACTATGATGCACACTGACCACCAGGGGGCAGATGCTTAACACAGGAGCTGCCACCTGGCGGTCAGTGCGCTCCCCCTCAGCCAGAAGCTGGGCTCACAGCTGGTGGCACAGCAGTGGTGGGAGGAGCCTCTCTCGCCTCTACATCCCTTGAGGGCTCCTGGACTGTGAGAATTGACGGCTCCTGGACTGTGAGAAGGCACAGTCCTGGGTGAGTGCCGCCCCCTCCCCTTGCCCCTGAGTGCGCAAATTTCATGCACTGGGCCTCTAGTTGATATATAAGACTGAGTTTACTAGATTGTGCCGAGCAGGCCAAAATCAACACTGTGGCAACTGAAAGCCACAACAAGCTGGGAACACAGAAAACAGAGGAGAACATGCAGGCCCAGGCATATATGGAAAGAGGAAGAGGCTGCCTGACAAGTTTCTAGTTTCCTTTATGCCCTACGTACATGGGTTAAAAATGCTTGTTTATTAGTGACTAAGAATACTTGGATAAAGTTTCCCTTAAAAAATAGTCTTGTTCTCTAGAATTTTAGGGATCTTTAATAACATGTAATTATTATGTGCTATGCATTATTTATAGTCCTGTATTAAATGTTTAGATTCAATCGTGATTCTTTTATTCTTAAATGGTATTAAGTTATACTTTAAATATCACCCAAACCCTAGCTGGTTTGGCTCAGTGGATAGAGCATTGACCTGCAGACTGGAGGGTCCCGGGTTTGATTCCAGTAAAGGGCACATTCTCAGGTTGTGGGCTCGATCCCCAGTAAGGGGCATGCAGGAGGCAGCTGATCAATGACTGTCTCTCATCATTGATGTTTCTATCTCTATCTCCCTCTCCCTTTCTCTCTGAAATCAGTAAAAATATATTTAAATAAATAAATATCATCCAATATCCCAGGATCCACAAATCTCAAGAAGAAGAAACACACATACAAAAAAATACATACCTTCCCCTTCAGCAATGGGCATCCAAATTTTACTTATTAAATTGCTTCCCATATTTTACTCTGTTTAGATGTATAAAAGGTTAACATCTAATTCCATTTACAATGCTGATCCAGCAAGAAAGAAATTAATTTGGCATTAGAGTAGTAACATCAATTTCCCATGTAACTAAAGTAATGCATTTACTGGAAAGAGATTAATATCAATTCCATAAATCATTCACATGCTTTTTCCGGAGTTTGAGACATCTGAGTAATGTCATATATGTGAGCTGATATCACCTTGTGCATACTCCATTCATTAATCTATGCCTGGGGTTGCAGAATAGTTGTCAGGAGAAAATATAAAACTTGGAAAAGAATCAATCTCTCTGTTCTTAATTTTTTGTGACTTGTTTTAGGTAAGGTAAGCCAAATGATGCCAGAAATGTAATGGCATTAATCAATACTGGCAGCCAGCATTTTCATTAAACAACAACAAACATTTGGTCAATTATCTTCCTAGTGATAACAACTACTGAATACCCATGTGACAAAACAGCATGTAAATGTCAATGTAAATATTCCATTAAGGATCCTCAATAAAGTACTGACTGAAAGAAGAAATGAGTCTGAACCTCTCCTGTATATAGCAGCTCCTCATTGTTACTGTTGATTTTCTTAATCACACAATCTCAGAGTTGTTTGTACCTGTATTAGGGTTCTCCAGAAAAACAGAACCAATACACAAGGCCCCACTGTATAGTGTGTGTGAGTGTGTGTGTATAGAAAGAAATTTATTATAAGCAATTGGCTCATATTATTATGGAGGCTGACAAGTCTCAAGACCTTCAGTTGGTAAACCAGGGACCCAGGAGAGCCGATGGTGTCATTCCAGTCCAAATGCAGCAGGCTCAAAATCCAGGAAGAGCCATTGTTTTGGTTTATTTGCAGGCAGGAAAAAACTCATGTCCCAGATCAAGGCACTCAGGCAGGAAATGTTTCCCCTTACTCAAGGGAGGCTCAACCTTTTTGTTCTATTCAGGCTTTCAACTGACTAGAGGAGGTCCACCCCTTTAGGAAGGGCAGCCTGCTTTACTCAGTCCACCAATTCAAACATTAATCTCATTGAGAAACAACTTCACAGGCACACCCAGAATAATGTTTTACCAAATGTCTGGGCACTCCATGAGCCAGTTAACTTGTCATATAAAATTAATTATCTCAGGTAACTTAGAAATCATCTACCAATCCCAAAAACAGAGCCCCAAATTTTTCATGATACAGGATGAGAAAAATAAGACTCAGATACATGAACTCAGAAATCCTTATGACCAGTAAATAGCTGGTTTTGACCAGTTGAAAATTATTACTCTAACCAGCGATTTTCAACTGGTGTTCCCCAAGAAGCACACTGGTGTGTCACAAGAATTTTTAAAAAGCGCAATACCTGACTATTTAATCAGGGGCACTGACTTCTTTTCCCTTAGATTGCCAAATTTTAAAAATGACAGCCCGGCCTTCATGGCTCAGTGGTTGAGTGTGAACCTATGAGCCAGGAAGTCACAGGTTAAATTCCCACTCAGGGCATATGCCCAATGTGTGGCATGCAGAAGGTAGCTGATCAATGATTCTTTCTCACCATTGATGTTTCTATCTCTCTCTCCCTCTCCCTTACTCTCTGAAATTAATAAATTTATATTATATATTATCCGCCGAAACTGGTTTGGCTCAGTGGATAGAGCGTCGGCCTGCGGACTGAAAGGTCCCAGGTTCGATTCCGGTCAAGGGCATGTACCTGGGTTGCGGGTACATCCCCAGTAAGAGATGTGCAGGAGGCAGCTAATCGATGTTTCTCTCTCATCGATGTTTCTAACTCTCTATCTCTCTCCCTTCCTCTCTGTAAAAAATCAATAAAATATATTATATATTATCCATAAATGAGTGAGCTCATGTGGTATTTTTCTTTCAATAGGCCCTTACAATTCTCTTGCCTCAGAGGTTTGTGAGGCAATAAAAAGGCAAAGATAACCTTCAACACTTCTATTCCTGACTATAGCCAGGATTATGCTAGTAGAACGAGGAGACTTCCACTGGAAACAGGAGGAAAGAAATAACCCCACATACTGGGAAAGTGATAGAAGGCAAGGATCCCATGAGTGATAGAAGAGGTGTTCACTAGCAGTCCTAGCAAGGAATGGCTGTGCAGGGCACTTAGGGAAAAGAGCTACGGTCACTAGAGCTCTGGATCCAGGCAAAGGTCCCCATAAAGACCCCCATTTTCTGCTTGCAGTGAGGCATTCCACTTTCAAAGAGATGCATGGGCTTGGATGATGAGGGTGTCATGGTGCCCAGATATTTCAAAATTAGTAGATCTAATTGCCTAAGTTTCGAAGTCTTACCTAACTTTAGGTAAGACTTCTATCACTTTCCCAGTATGTGGGGTTATTTCTTTCCTCCTGTTTCCAGTGGAAGTCTCCTCAATGAATATGAGAAGGTGAATTTTCCAAAATCCCAATGAGATGGACACCCAAAGTCATGAGTTTGATTTAAATAAACTAAAATAATTTGACATTTCCTGATGAGTGGAGGAACTAGGACCCACACCCACAATAAACAGGCCAAAATCCTTCTGAAAATATGTACTTAACTCCTAATTTTAAGTCTATGACATTTTCCCACTATTCCTAAAGGATTGAGTTCTCTAAATTCACAAATGTCACCCTTTCACCATTTGCAACTGCATGGATGGAACTGGAGAGCATTGTGCTAAGTGAAATAAGCCAGTCAATGAAGGAAAAATACCACATGATCTCACTCATTCATGTATAATAAAGACCATTATAAACTTATGAACAATAATAGATACAGAGGCAGAGCTGCCTCAAACAGACTGTCAAACTGCAGTGGGAAGGCCGGGGAGGGTTGGAGGGGCAGGAGGGACGGGGGTAAGAGATCAACCGAGGACTTGTATGCATGTATATAAGCATAAACTTTAATCAACTGCTAGAAAATCCAATTATCTTCCTCCATCAATAAGGAGCAAAATATGCTATGAATATATGCAATTAGCCTTCCCAGATCAGATATTCAAACCCTTCACAGGGAGGGAATTAAAGCTGCCAACGTGGGAACAGTTACATTAGCACCTACCTACCTCAGAGGGTCTCAACTTGCTGTCCTATAAGCTAATATAAAACATCAGATTGGTTATTTGCTTGTACTCCAGATTGTCAATACTCAGGTTGTCATGAATAAGCCAGCAAGTAAAAGGATCAACACTGAATAACTAAGAGTGAACTCAGGTATATAAGCACAGGTTTGGAGGTTAGGTAGGCATGGGTTGAACTCCAGATTCTGCTACTTATTTGTTATATGCAGTTAAGCAAGTCACATAATTTCTCTGAACCTCAATTTATTCAATTTACTTTTCCAAAAATAGAAATAAAGTGCTTGTCCTAGTTTTTATCTAGAATTTATAAGGCTATAATCGATGTAAAAATACTTTGTAAAACATCAAATGATATATAAATATTAGGAATTGCTAGTTTTTATTGAATGACAACAAAAAAAGGAGGAAGAGGAAGATGGGGACTAGGAGTAAAAGGAGAAGAAGGAAATTAATGTTGCCAACATTCATAGGGTGTCTTCCATGTCTTAGGCATTTTATACATTACCTTATGTGATCTACACAACCATTCTATAAGACAGTTTGTTATTCTACATATTATAAAATAAAGTCAATGAAAAACATATCCTAGGGTAAGGATTTAATTTTTTTAAATAATGATAATTAAATATTTTAATATATTAAAAATTAAAACTACCAGAAACACCAATCAGAAAGGATATATGCACCCATATGTTCATAGCAGCACAATTCACCATAGCTAAGATTTGGAAACAGCCTAAGTGCCCATCAGTAGATGAATGGATTAGAAAACTGTGGTACATCTACACGATGGAATGCTATGCTGCTGTAAAAAAGAAGGAACTCTTACCATTTGCAACTGCATGCATATAAGCATAACCAATGGACATAAGACACTGGGGGGTAGGGGAGGCCAGGGAATTCCCAAGGGCGGGGGAAAAAAAGGGACACATATGTAATACCCTTAGTAATACTTTAAGCAATAAAAAATAAATAAATAAAATATATTTTTTTAATATAAAAAATTAAAACTACATTTTCATAACATTTTAAAACTATTTCAATATCTCTTTGTTAAAAATGAAAAGTGAAAAGGCCATTTCTTTCTTATATTGTCACACTCTTCAGGAGTAACTATAAAAATTGATAAAAGATAAAAACTCTGTAATTTAAATTTATTGTACAGGAAAGTTTAAAAAACACACACACAAAACATATTGGAAAGGAATTAACCAGTACCCATGGATATGAGCATTTCCTTCTAAATGTTGCAATGAAATCTGCCCTATATTTCTTCCAACATACTTTCAAACAAGTATGTTCTACTATATTTAAGAGACAATTCAAATACAAATGTTCTGTGATTGATGTCTAAATTATGAATAGAATGACAAATTGAATATTAAGATGAAAGCACTGGGTCAGGTTAATCCATCTACCCTCAGCTCTTTCAGGCAAAGCAAGGAACCATACCAGCTTTCCATTATCTCATCTTTTGTAATAGCTGTATCCCTGTATAGACAATGATGACAGAGATAGAAGAACAGAGACTTTAGAAAAATGTCTCACTCATCCAAGAGAGAATAAGGATTTTTCAATTGAGTAGAAACTTAATATTTTACGCAACTGTCATTTATTCATTCATTAGAAGAAATTAGAAGAGTGAAAAGTCATATACAGTTGGAGAATCATAAAATTAACTTCATGGGAAAGTAACTGGGTGTAGGCCTTGAGGATGGATCTGATTTTAATAAAAATGTCGAAAAGAACTCACAAAGAGAATATCATGATCAAAATCAATATAATAAGGATTGATATTGGTAATAGAAAGAAAATGAAAATGCATTCACGAGGAGGATCATACAGGTACAGTATGCATTCTCAACAGAGCATATCTGGAGACGCAACGGAATTTTAGCTACTACAATGACCTGTGGCCCTCTGAAATATCAGTGGGCTACTAAGATATGCAGTATATCTGTGGCATTGAAATTTTGTGTGGTTGGGAAAATTAGAAAAATAAAGTGTTTAAAAAAGGTCCTTATCAGAGTGATAATTAAAAAGAGGTTAAGAAAAACTGGAGTAGAGTAACAGGATTTAATGAGTGATTGGGTAGAGAGGCAAAGAAAAATTTAAGATGACTCTGGATGACAAAGGAACTGCTGTAATTTTTTAAATTAAAAAAAAAGTAAAAGGGGCTTTTTTTCTTTTTTTGAAATTAGAACATGATAACTTTGGTTTGGAGAGATGTCCATCTTAAAATACCAATAGAACATCTAGCTAGAGGCACAATCAGGTAGATTAAGATATGGGATTGGTGCCTTGAAAAGAGTTTAAGACTGATGATACTTTTCAAGGCAGTGCTTATTCAAAACTTGGTCTATAGATTGATGCTGGCTTACAAACTATTTATTACAGATCTACTATAAGACAGGTACAGTAAGGTACTTTTAAAAATCATTTGGCAACCAAACTCACAATTGGTGTACTTATTTAGCTGAACAAGCTACAAACCAGTTTAGATTTTGGCAAACTCATGTGGTAGATTGCATGTGGCATAAGCTTTATATAAGTCATGCACAACAAGACCATATACAAAGCCATGACACATGAAATTTTAAAAAAAAAGTTCTTAAGCACCTATAATTCTTGATAAGCATTGTATCAGTACATTAATTATGTGCTAATAATCATATAAAGTTATGACTTAATAAAAGTGCATTCCAAAGTTTCTAAGAGGGCAGGGACAATAGTAAGATGGCTAATCAAAAAAATCAAACATTCTAATTTTTAGGCAAATCTTTACAAATAGGCACATAAGGCATTTTTACTGGAAGAGAATTCAGTTTTCATTAGTTTCTCAAAAATGCCTGTGACCTTAGAAAGGCTAATAACCACTGCAGTACAAATTACTTACCACTGTTATCTCTGTACCCATAGTACCTGGCACAGACTTCATTCATCCTTTTGACAAATAGTTAATGAAAGCCTACTATATGTTAGGCTCTAGTGACATAGAAAATAGATAAAGTGGCTGTTTTTATTGTAGGGGAGTCAGATAAATAAACAAGTAAATGAATAGGCAGAGAATAAAAACAGGAAAATATGATAGAACAATTGGGTGGCTACTTTAGACTGGCTAATCACAGAAGGCCTCTCTGAGGAAGCAAAATGTAAGCTGAGATCTGAATGCCAAGATGCAAAGATGTTGGTGGGGGAGTGGGAATCAGATTCCAGGAAGAACTGGCTGTAAACAAATTTAATCTGCGCTATGAACAGGCAGAAAGTCAGTGTGGCTAAAGCATTATTGGGGAGAGAGAGAATGGCATAAGATGAAGTCCAAAAAGTAGCCAAGGGCCAGATCTTTGTAGTCAGGGTAAGGAATCAGGATTTTTATACTAACTGATAGGAAGACAATAGAATGCTGTAACTTTTTTTTTCCAGAAAGGAAGGAATAAGATGAAATAGAAACATCAGTGATGATAGAGAATCATTGATCGGCCACCTCCTGCACACTGGGGATCGAGCTGCAACCCTAAAACGAACCATGACCTCCTGGTTCATAGGTCGACGTTCAACCACTGAACCACACTGGCCCAGCAAGACAATGGATTGTTTTAAATAGACGTAAAATAGAATCAGATTTGAGTTTAAAAGGATCGCTCTAGATCAGGGGTGGGCAACCCTTCTGTGAGTGTGTGCCAAAACCAGCAAAATCTCTGACTCAAAATTCTTCTGTGTGACAACCCTAATTGTTTGAGGACATGTTACGCCTACTTGATATCTCTTAAGGTGTACATATGTGAAAAACCTTGAAGAAATAATAAAATTCATTCAAGCGACAAAAACACAGTATATGAGGATAAAAAATACATTTATTTTTTCATGTATACATATTATGTAAAATTATTTATTTATCTAAGATGCACCTACACTGAGTCAGGCTACTCCTCTTATGAGACTTAACAAAATTCATCACTGAGAACAAAGATTCATAAGCATATGTGAATGAAACCAAAACACTGGTCGGGACTAGGAAGGCAGGGAGAGTTAAGGCAGAGGCATAGAAATTGCTCTTCCCCTCTCTCGTCAATCCATGTCTTCTATGGTCTTTAAGGTAACTTGTTACGTAAAATTATTTATTTATCTAAGATGCACCTACACTGAATTTATCTGAAAAATAAAAAAGTCGATAGTAAGAAAAACATTGTAAATGGAAGATTATAAGAGAGGGTTTCACGTGCCAGCAAAAGTTACTGGCATGCCATGTTTGGCACGCGTGCTAGGAGTTGCCCACTCCTGCTCTAGATGCTGTGGTGAGAATGGATATGAAGAAAGAGGAACATGAGTGAAAGGAAGCAAGAGAAACAGTAGTTCCCAACAACAGATAGTGATTTGAATGAGGAAGACAGAAAAAAAGATAATGGATTCAGGAGATTTAATGAGCATAATAATAACTCTCAATGGATGGATGAATTATTAGATGTGATATTCTAGATGTATAAAGATTAACGATGGATGAGCTGAACTTAGAGAATGCCTTAAGGGTCAGGTGTAGATGAAAACAAAACAGGTCAGTCAGCGGGGTGGAGGATGAGGATGGCAGTTAATGCTGCCAGGGGAAAACCATTTCAAAAATAAGGGTGATTATTAGAAATGTCATATGCTGCAGAGGAATCAAGAGCTAAGACAAGACCACTGAATTATATGACTAAGTCCCTGGCAACTTTTCAGGGAATCATCTTTCTGGAGTAGTGAGGATACAAACCAGACTGCAAGGATAAAGATGTAATAGGCATGTAGGGATATTGCTATTTTTACTGAAAGTATTTCTAAAAGCACTGTGTATATAATTTAATCTTATCTTGATGATGAAGAACATATAATCTTATATTGATAAAGAACAAGATATCTGGAAGGCTATATATTTAAATTGTGTTGTTTACTTTTATATTTTCTGCCTCCTCCCCTCTGTCAGCTTGTCAACTTTGATTTCTCATCAAAGAGCATTCCTGTATCCTCAGGCTCCACCCTGTCCACAAATTCCCTAAGCTGAAAATCCATATTATCAAGATAGTTAGAACTATATCTAAATAAGAAGAAATAAATTCTAAGTATCTCCTCTGAAGAATAAGGTGCATGAACGTTGGTGCATGTATTTTGTAACAACTACTTTGGCTAATTAAAAGTTCTCCCCCCACCACCACCATCACACACACACACACACAAACACTCACCCAAGTTCTCAATAATAGTCTCAAAAAAATAAGGTTGCTGTATAAGTGTTTGTTTTCCATAAATTAATATAGGCATGCTACATTTCTCAATTTTGCATCCTAGAATTTGAGATCAATAGTTCTAAAAATACAATAAATGCATGTATAACTAATTCCATCTGGTACATTTCTACTCATTCTCACACTAATTCTTTCAATAAATATTTATTGAGCACTTATTCTATGTCAGGTATTGTTCTGGGCATCAAGGAATAAAAAAAATTCCACCTTTGTAGAGTTTATATTCTAGTTAAGGACACAGACAATAAATTAAAATACAAATAAATGGGTAAAATGTATATTATGTTAGTGGTAAGTGCTAAGAAGAAAAAATAAAGCATATAAGGGATTAGGAAATGTCAGGGAAAAAGAGCTGAAATTTTATACAGGCTAAGTCAGGCCTCACTGAGAAGGTAACATTTTAATAAATAACTGAAGTGAGGGAGAAAAGCATGCTGTCTGGAAAACATTCCAGGAAGAGAATTAAGGTGCAGTTCCTATATTGTCTCCTCTATAAAGTCTTTATTGGTGGACTCCTACACTCACCCTACCCCACCCATCCATACACACAAAAATGAATCATTTCCCTCCTTGAGATCCCTTCACACTTCAGTACTGACCACTGACTATCTGCTAGACAAGTGGTAATTCTAATCCACACCACAACCTTGTATTGCGAGTATGGTTATACATCTTGTAAAGATGTCCTGAGGCTCCATGTTTAAATGACCTGCTCAGGGTACAGCAGTAATGATGATTGAGCTAAGACATAATTCCTTCTGCTCTGTAGAACTACCTCTTTAATTACAGTGCTTATAGCTTCTTATTTTCCATAGCAAAAAAAAAAAGAGTAGGGGGACACTTTCACTCAGTTATTCAAAAGCTCAGCCCTGTCTGAAAGAGAACAAGAATTTTAAAATAAGTAACAATTTCCCAAAATAAAGTGCAAGCTAACAAAGTAAGTGAAATCACATGGATACATTCTCAAAACCAAACAATGTCTAATGACTTCAGTGTAGGCCATAGGACACAATCTCAGCAGAGGGCCAAAAATATTTTGTCACAACATGATAATATATATACATATAAAGAGGAATATGCAAATTAGCCAGGACACCATAACATGTCACGACCGGACCATTAGCATATTAACTCTTTATTAACTCCTATTATCAGGAGGCTGCCTGCATGCGCCTTGGGCATTGCTCTGGAGATGGGAGACAGGGCGGAAGCGGAGAGGCAGAAGCAGAGAAGTGGAGAGGGGGGAGCAGGGAAGTGGGGAGATGGGGCGGAAGCGGGGAGGTGGGAGCGGGGAAGCAGGGAGGCCGGAGAAGGTGGAACCAGCCCGAGGCAACTCGAGGGTGGGCAGCGCTACGCCAATTCGCACCCTGAGCTCCTAGTTTCCACATAATTATGGTTTATTTTTGAATTATAAATCAGATACCCGCCCCCCGCCAAGAAAAAGAAGAAAAATCTTGGCAACCCTTCAGACTGCACACATAAGCTCTATTATAAAATGTAAAAATCCGGTCAAGAGTACAAATCACTTACCAAGGTGGCATCAAATAATTAAGCATGACTCAGATTAAGAAATTTTTAGATTGGCAACACTTAAAGCCAGTAGTGTTAATGCTGACCATTAAAACAGAGCTTCCCCAAAGATTCAGCAAATCATGCCAACCACTCTGGCCCTGAGCTATGAGAATCAGCAGGTGGTGAGTTGAAGATCCAGCCTCATCATTGACAGGAACTTTAAGGAATCACTGAGCAAGGATTCTTGCCATAAACATTGAGACGTGAATCAATCAGGGATAAGTCAATGAAGAGTCCATGCCAGATAATTCAATAAAAGGAACATATTACAGGAAACTATTTGCAAAAGTGTTGAGAGAGCTAAAAAGTCAAACATGTGTGAGTGGGGTGACACAGAGATTAACAACAGCAGGAAATCTCTACTGCACTCATGGGTAGAAAAGCAAAGGCAGTAGGCCACAATATTCTGGGAACCAGGGAAATCCAACAAAGTTGGGGCTGTCTGTCCTAATCAGTTTGGCTCAGTGGACAGAGCATCAGCCTGCGGACTGAAGGGTCCCAGGTTCGATTCGGGTCAAGGGCATGTACCTTGGCTGCTGCCACATCCCCAGTAGGGGGTGTGCAGGAGGCAACTGATGGATGTTTCTCATCCATTAATTTTTCTAACTCTCTATCCCTCTCCCTTCCTCTCTGTAAAAAATCAATAAAATATATTTTTTATAAAAATCAAAGTTGGGGCTCTCTGACAAAACCATGAAGGACATGAGGCTACTGCAGAAGGTGCTGCCCAAAATAGAAAGGATGAAAAATACCCAGGCTTCTCCCTTCTTCCTGACCTTCAATCTCTTCTAGAGCAGCGGTTCTCAACCCGTGAGTAGTGACCCCTTTGGTGGTCGAACAACCCTTTCACAGGGTCGCCTAAGACCATCCTGCATATCAGATATTTACATTACGATTCATAACAGTAGCAACATTACAGTTATGAAGTAACAATGAAAATAATTTTATGGTTGGGTCACAACACGAGAAACTGTATTTAAAGGGCCAGAAGGTTGAGAACCACTGTCCTAAAGCCTCCTATTAGCTGAATCTACCCAGAATCCAGATGTCAAGGGACCTTGGAAGTACAATTTCAAGGTGTGGGGTGGTCCCCTGCAATACAGAGAAGGGGAAATAATGAGGAATGAAACTAACTGCAAACAGGTGATCTGCACAAGATATTTCCACACTTCAGAAGGCAAGTCTATTTTACAGCTGTATGAAAACTCACAACTTGTATGGATTTTACAATTCTTGGAGTATACTATCAAAGTATGACTATCTTACAGAGACTAAAATGTAAAAACACAGACAACATTCTAGTTTTGCTAATTAATATAATGTAAATATTTTTATTTGCAAATGGAAAGCAGTAATAACAAAAAATTAAAAGCAAATTCTAATTGAAAATGTATCATTTGGTCGTCACTTTAAAAAATACATACTAACTGGGGAGAAACCAAGATGGCGGCATAGGGAAACACCTGAAATTGCTGTCTCACACAACCACTTTAAAACTACAACTAAAAGACAAAACAGACATCATCCAGAACCACAGAAAGGCTGGCTGAGTGGAAATTCTACAACTAGAAGGGAAGAGAAAAGCACACTGAGACACAGAGAAGGTGCAGAAGTAAAGTGCAGAGGTACCGAGGCACACGCAGAAAGGGCTGGCAACAGAGTACGCTGGTGTCTTTTTCAATCAGGAGGGAGTCTCAAGCTCCCGACTGCTCTGAACTCCAGTTCCAGGTGAGTCTCTGGGGACCCAGACTCATACGGGGAGAAACTGGACTGTCTGGCATCGGTCAGAACTCAAGGGCGGCTTTCTCTCAGAGGTGCTTGCAGCGATTACAGGGACACTGAGATGCCAGGCCTCTTAGGGTAGGACTGAGGAGCAGCCATAGCTGCTTGCTCCACCCTGTTGATTCCCTGAGACCCTGCCCCACCCAAGCTGCGAGCAGAGGCTTTTGCATATGAATGGGCTGGCCCTTTGAGATCTAAAATTACCTAACAAACTGCAGCTGGGTCAGAGAGAACCAGAACATCCAAAAGAAGGCTCAAGGTCCCAGAGCAACTTGCACTGCTTCACAGCTGGGCCTCATCTGGGCACCTCCAAACCCCAAACAAGGAAGAGGAAAATGCAGATCTCTCCATAGCTCCTATTGGGTAACTTCAGGCAGAGGCTAAATTAGCACCTCCTTAGAGATCCAAGAGCCTGTGTACCCAGTGGTCAGATTGGGACCATCCAGATTACAACTCCTCAGATCCATAAGGGACACACTCAGGGGGCAGAATCAGTGAGGACCAAAGCCCTACTGAAGC
>NW_006290028.1:1155579-1162140 GCF_000327345.1 Myotis davidii | reverse complement strand
GGCAGAGGGTGGGGTGGGAACTGGGTGGAGGGGAGCTATGGGGGGAAAAAAGAGGAACAAATGTAGTAATCTGAACAATAAAGATTTATTTTAAAAAATACATACTTACTAGTATGTCAGTTTTTAAACTAGTATACTGTAATCATTCAAGTAGTACCTTAAATCTTCATTGGAAAGATGAGGTCTATAACCAAACTCAATCGACCACATTTAATTAAGTGATGCGTCCCCTTGTTTTGCAGTTCTGTCACTACTAAAGCATAATAAGATGATTCCTGTGTACTTGAAGTCCCCTTCAAAGCAGTGTCTGAGTTGATTTGAAAGAGCAGTTGAAGAGCAGGATTTAATTAAACAAAGTTCTTAGGTTCAAAAATATTATTGTGGGAAAAGTCATCAAAGTTATTTGAGAATGAAATATTCTACTTCTTCCTCAAATTGGAGGTAGAGGAAATAGGAAAGGGGGAAAAATCCAAGGAGATACATAACCATACCATATATATTAGATATAATTCAGTAAAAAGGTCAGAAATAATTTTTATTATTTTAAAGATAATTTATTAATTTTTTAGAGAGGGGGAAGGGAGAAGAGAGAAACATCGATGTGAGAGTGGAACATCCATCAATACCTCCTGCAAGCCCCCTACCAGGAGTGGAGCTGGCAACCCAGGCACTTGCACTGATTGGGAATTCAACCAGAAAGTTTTGGTGCACTGGATGACTCCAAACCAATTGAGCCACACCAGCCAGGGCAGAGATAAAAAAAAATTTTAAATAGAAACACCACTTTAAAAGTTCAACTTTGTTTCACTTATGAATCAGAAACAAATAGAATTAAATTATTCACCTATAGTTTCACAGCTACCAATATTTCTCCAATAGAAGTTCTAGACATAGTGAAATATTCCTTTATGTTTCAAAGCAATGCCTTTTGCTCCTAAATGTGCAATTTTTTTCTCTAAAGGAGATAATGGCCTTGTAAGATGGCATGTTCTTGGAATGAAGTGATAGTATTAGTAAGAAGGAAATTTCTATCAGATCTTATGTTACTGACATTGTTAAAATAAAATGTTTGGATTTTGTCCTAAGGACAATAGTGAGTAATGAAAAATTTTAAGCAATAAAATAATATGATCAGATGATTTCCATTTTAGCTTTGGAGGCACTGTGGAAGATGAACCAGAGAGAGGTTTGTGCCAGAATTACTACCTAAAATTGATTGCCAGATGTTGTGCTATTTTATATATTATCCCTAATTTACATAATGATTCAATAACAATAATTTATTGTCCTAGTTTTGTAGATGAATAAACTTTAAGTGATATCATCAGCATGACTTACCAGTAAGTACCAAAGTTTGTATATCAACCCAGGTCTATCTGAAATCCAAACCTGTGTTTATGGTATTATAGCTTTGATATAATTCTGATGAGATGCTATAGGAATTTAGCTGCTGTTTATATCAATTAACCTATGGTAAAATTCATTTATGTCTTTTTGCTTCAAGTCACAGACCTACTGACAAGTTAAGTGAGAACTTGTTGAACAGCATGGTGACTATAGTTTCTAATATGATATTGTATACTTGAAAGTTGCTGAGTAGATCTTAAGCACTCGCCACACACGTGAAAAAGTTAACTATGTTAATTAACTATGTGAGGTGAAGGATGTGTTAATATCTTAATCTTGGTAATTATTCTATAACTAGAGGCCCAGTGCATGAATTCGTGCACAGGTGGGGTTTGGCCCGCCCACCCACATGAGGGCCAATTGGGACCGGACCAGCTAGGGGGAAGGGCTGTGGGAAGTTGGGGGGCCGATCAGGGCCCCCATCCAGGCACTTGGCCGCTGTAGTGCATGTCATAGCACCTGTCATTCCGGTCATTCCAGTTGTTTCGCTGTTCAGGTCACTTGGCTTTTATATATATATATAAATATATAGATACAGTGAGAGACAACAGTAGGTTTACAGTTGTTTGTATGAAAATAATACAATAATTAATAACAATACAATAAACTCTGTTTTATGTACTCACAACTGTAAACATACTTTTGCCCTATTATGTATATATGTATATCAAATCATCACATTGTATGCTTTAAATATATACATTTATATTTGCCAATTATTCCTCATAAAGTCCATTTAGACATCTAAACAAAGAAAAGTTTAGGTAAGACATTAAGCTAAAAGCCCTGATTTCTAAAGTAGTCTTGCCACATTTTCATACTGTGCCATGAATGAAGATAATTTCTATCAAAAGGAAACATAATGTTTATTTTTACAGAATACACAAATGAAATAGTAAATTCCATTGGAGGAATTAAAAGTTTTAATTTTTTATTTCCATTTTTTTGAAATAGTATGCAAATAACTGACCCATACCTTTATTTCACTGACCTTTCTGCTTTCAACAGTAATTTAAACAACATATTAAATATCTCAGGGTCACTCAGCCTGGCCCACCCACTCCTGCAATCCAGGACCCCTCGTGGGATGTTGGACTGCTGGTTTCCGCCCAAACTGGCCGGCAGGGATCAGGCCAAAACCAGCAGTCCGACATCCCCTTAGGAACGTAGTAGTGCACGAAGCGGCAGGCGGCTGGGGAAGAGTCCAAGTCCAGGCGAGTGCCACGCCGCTGACACTCATCCTGGCCCCACTGTGCCTGCCACTGCTGCTGTGTGGTAGCACTGCCATGGAGGCAGGAGAGGCTTGGGCCACCACAGCTGCACTTGCCAGCCGTGAGCCTGGCGTCTGGCACCTGTCAGTCAGCTAAGCGGCGCTCCCGCTGTCAGAGCACACTGACCACCAGGGGGCAGCTTTTGTGTTGAGCGTCTGCTCTGTCATGGTCAGTGCGCATCATAGCGACCAGTTGACCAGTCGTTCGATCGTTTGGTCATTTAGGCTTTTATATACAGAGATAATGGTTAAAAGTATGGCCTTCGGAGCTAGAAAATTCTCAGTTTAGTATTCAGCTACACCATTTGTCAGTCATGCACTTTAAGGTAAATAGATTTACATTTCTGAGCATCAGTATATGCTTTGGGAAGCTCATTAGAAAGGGTTTCTACCAGATTTCAGTACCTGATTTATTTTTATCTTATTAACTGGCTGCCAGAAAAGTCACAGTTAAACTTGTAACCTCTCTATAGCAAATTTATGGGTCTCATAGCATACATTTTACGTACTCATCCAGCTGAATTTTCTTTTGCTATTTCCCCTTTATGAGATCTCCTCATTTATCTATTTTTAAATATTTTACTATTGTGTATATATTTTAGTAAAATGGGCTTAATTTTTTAAACAATGAAATATATATTTATTTTTCTTCAATTAAAATATAAGGTAGGCATCATTCACCATTATAAATGAGGAAACCGTGACCCAGGATTCAAGTCAGGATTTGAACTGCAGCCTGATTCCAGAGGTGTCACTTAGCCACTCTACTATACTGCAAGACTGATGCACTGCTAGGACAAATCCAGTTGATATAACCAACTGTTCATACATTTGGGGAGAAACATGCATTATTCACTTAGTTACTTTGTGGTCAGGTGGGCAATTTCTTGTACTGAGCTTTTCGGTAAGGGATGGAAAAAGATGAGTATAGTGAAGGAAAAGGTGTTCTAGAAAATGAATCTGGATTATTTCATATGTAGGTATAAAATAATTCCTACTCATAGAATTATTATAAAAACCCATTGCACCTTAACCCAGTGGTTCTCAACCTGTGGGTCGCGACCCCTTTGGCGGTTGAACGACCCTTTCACAGGGGTCGCCTAAGACCATCCTGCATATCAGATATGTACATTACGATTCATAACAGTAGCAACATTACAATTATAAAGTAGCAACGAAAATAATTTTATGGTTGGGTCACAACATGAGGAACTGTATTTAAAGGGCCAGAAGGTTGAGAACTGCCTTAACCTAAAGTAAAAAGAATTCAAAAACTATTTTCTAGGCACCAGGAATTCACTTTGAATTGTGTCCACAGAAAACTTCGTATGTTTCAATCCTAACTCCCCAGAACCTAATAATGAGACCTTACTATGAGAAAAGGTCTCTACAGAAATAATCAAATTAAAATGGGGTCATTAGTGTGAGCCCTAATCCAATATGACTGGTGTCCTTATAAAAAAAAAATGGAGAGAGTATTTAGAGACAGACATACACATAGAGAACATCATGTGAAAATGAAGACATAAATTAAGATGATGCTTTTACAAACCAAAGAACAACAGAAATCGCTAGCAAACCACCAGAAGCTAGAGAAGAGGCATAGAACAGATTCTTCCCAAAAACCCTTTGAATCAACCAAGCCTGACAACACCTTGATCTCAGAACTGTGAGACAATAAATTTCTGTTGTTTAAGACACTCAGTTTGTGGCTCTTTGTTATGGTAGCCCTAGCAAACTAAGACAACATGGAGTAAACTAAGAGCAAAACTCTGGATAAACAAGTTTTCAATAGTCGGTATAAATAACAGATGTTCATAGGATTCAGAGAGCTGGCATATCCCTTCACACACACACACACACACACACACACACACACACACACACACGCATGCACACTATTCAAAAACAAAAATCCCCGGTCAGCATGGCTCAGTGGTTGAGTGTCAACCTAAGAACCAGGAGGTCACGGTTGGATTCCTGGCCGGGGCACATGCCTGGACTGCAGACTCATTTCCCAGTGTGGGGCATGCAGGAGGCAGTCAATCAATGGTTCTCTCATATCATTGATATTTCTATCTCTTTCTCCCTCTCCCTTCCTCTCTGAAATCAATAAAATTAATTATTTTAAAAATGAAATTGTTACTTTTCTCACTAATATTTTCAACATATTCTGAATACATACTGTTTACTATTCATAATAGAATATGAGGTACAGGGCATAAAAATTTTAAAAAGATCAAATACCTACTGGATGGGAATTCACAATCAAGTCCTAATCTCCCCATTTAGCATACCCACAAGCATTTGTTGATTATGATGCATTATTACTTTTGCTGTTTTGTTTGTGTTCAATAGAATCTGTTCTCTCATCATTTCTTTACAGAAAAGCCTCCTGTCTCACAATGATTAAGTTCTGTGAGAATGTCATATAAAACCAGATATAATAAATATTCACTAATTGATTTACCATATAGTCAGTCAAATTGTATTAGTTCTATCCCAGACAAATAAGATCTAGGTAAGTACTTTATAAAATATAAGATACTATACAAATGTTCACCATTATTACTGTATATTTCTAATAATTTATAGCAACAAAAACATTGCATCTCATTTTAAGTATTTCCAAGTTAATCCCATCAAAACTGATTTTCCTCTGACAGCCTGTTCTATTCTGGTGAAATATTAAATGGACAGAATCACATTTAGGTGGGAATAGATTCTAAAAAACCCTTACCAGACAAGATCAAAAGCAAAGGCCTTTAATACACTCACCACTCTCAAAGCAAGCATCAAAGACAAGATGTCCTTTCTTGGGCTGTCCACAGTATCCAGTTGGAAGCACCATATATTTGTTCACATTCCCTCCGATGGCATCGTCCTTTCCCAAATCATTGCCTATTTTTTAAAAAAATTGGCCCATGTTAAACAGAAATAAAAATGTATTTAGTAACAGAAGCCTAATTAGATTTTTATCATTAATTTGCCCCCTCCCCTGTCCTTTTGTTTTAATACCAGCAACAAGAAATTAACTACAGATTGCAGTAGAGTACAAAGAAAATGCATTTTGAAACTAGAAAGATACGGGCGCAAATCTCATCTGTACTACATAGTAATTCTCTGTGATGCAAAGCAATCAATTTAATCCCTTTAGCCTCAGTTTCTCTCATCCATAAAAAAAAAAGGAAGAGGAAACCATGTTCCAACACTTTACTGAGAATTATATGAAAAATATCTAGTATAACTACCGAAATCCAAAAAAGTTCATTAAATTACATTAATTATTTAATAATAATAATATATATAACTTGTCACAAATATATAGTTAATTACTTTAATTTGGGAAAAAACAATAGTTCTGTAACTATCATTATAACTAATGTTTCACCACTAGAAATAACTTGAGAACCACTAAATTAGCACAGAAGTTATATTTCCTACCAGGAACTTTAACTTTTAAAAGGTGTGTAAGTTTCATTTCCACATAGGATATAGGAAGCTGGAAAGATCTTTGCTTCTACCTTAACAAGAAATATCCAAGTAAAGAACAAAATCTATCAGAAAACTGAGACTGTAGGGCAACCAAAAAACGGACATCCAAGGAAAGTTGGGCCCCATCAAAAGAAGAAGGGAAAGAAGCTCTGAGGCCTCTATGACAGGGCACCAAAAGAAGAAATGCTGGGTGTCACACAAGTGATTAAAAATAATTAAGACAAATTTTTTTAAAAAACGATTAAAGAGCCCTGACCTGTTTGGCTTAGTGGATAGAGCGTCAGCCTACGGACTCAAGGGTCCTGGGTTCGATTCCTGTCAAGGGCATGTACCTTGGTTGCGGGCACATACCCAGTGGGGAGTGTGCAGGAGGCAGCTGATCAATGTTT
>NW_006290028.1:1147728-1151755 GCF_000327345.1 Myotis davidii | reverse complement strand
AACATTTAAAAAATGAAGTTGGACCTTTTATCTTATACCATACACAAAAAGTAACTCAAAATGAACTAAAGACCTAAATGTAAGAGCTAAAAATATAAAACTCTCAGAAGATAATACAGGAGAAATGCTTTATGATATTAGATTTGGCGGTGATTTACTGGATAAGACAATAAAAACACAAGTAACAAAAGAAAATATTGAGAAACTGGACTCCATAAAAAATAAAAACTTTTGTGCATCAGAGGACACTATCAACAGAGAGAGAAGGCAACCCAAGGAATTGGGGAAAATATAGACAAATCATAAATCTGATAGGGATAATATATCCAGAATATATAAAGAACTCCTACAATTCAACAAAAACAAACAAAAATTTGCAAAAACAGGCAAAGGATTTGGAATAAACATTCCTCCCAATATAGTCAATTAAGCACTTAAAGAGGTTCAACGTCAAGCAGTCAGAGCACATATAGCCTAGCCTGCTCGGTGTGACTCAGTTGGTTGAGCACTGACCCAGGGACCAAGAGGTTGCCGGTTCAATTCCTGATCAGGGCACATGCCCAGGCTGTTGGCTCAATCCCCAGTATGGGGTGTGCAGCAGGCAGCCGATTGATGATGTTCCTCTCTCATCAATGTTTCCCTCTATATATCCCTCTCTCTTACTCTTTCTCTAAAAATCAAGAAAAACACTGAGAATTATACATATTTTTTAAAGGAAGATAACTGTTGGCAAAGACACAGAGAAACTGAAACACTTGTGCATTACTGGTGACAATGTAAAATGGCGTAGCCATTGTGGAAAACAGTTTCATGGCATAAAAACAATTTTAAACATAAAAATTAACACATGATCCATTAATTCCAATCCATTCTTTTGGGTAAATATACACAAAAGAATTCAAATTAGGGACTCAGATTCTCCCACATCAATGTTCAGAGCAGCATTAATCTCAATAAGCAAAAGGTGGGAACAACCCAAATTTCCATCAACAGATGAATGGATTTCTTCTAATATGGCAGATACATACAGTGGAATATTAGTCAGCCATAAAAAAAAGAAAATTCTAATACATGCTACAAGATGGATAAACCTTGAAAACATGCAAAGTAAAATAAACCAGACACAAAAGAACAGATATTATATTATTCCACTTATATCAGACACCTAAAACAGAGGACTATTCCAAGAAATAAAATAGAAGTTACCAGGGGCTGGAGAAAGAAGAGAATGAGGACTTATTGTTTAATGGGAATAGAGTTTCTATTTGGAATGATGAGAAGTTTCAGAAAAGGATAATGGTGGTGGTTGCATCATATTGTGGATGTACTTAATGTCAGTGAACTGTACACCTAAAAATGGTTAAAATTATAACGATTATGTTATGTAGAGTTGAATGTAACAAAAAAAATCACTAAAAAAACCTTACAAAATCAATAAAATATATTTTTTTAAAAAACGATTAAAGATCCAGTATAGAGGAAATATGAGCATGTAGAACCTCTGAGAGTCACAGGCACAAAAGGGAATTCACACCCACTGGCAGACTCCTGTACAGGCCTCCGTCTGGTGTTTTGGAGAAAGATTAGGTGCAGGGCAGAAGACTAGAAAATACCTTTCTTTGTGATGCAAACCTGGAGAAGGAGAGTAGCTTCTGTCATAGAAAATATATGAAGCTCCACCAATATCTGTTTCCCCACAGAAATAAAGGTCTTAAGCCACTGAGTGAGGAATAACAAAAATTGGAATCCAGTGAGACCACTGCAGGAGGAGGAACAGGAAAAAAAATCCTTTGTACCTGAGTGAGGGGCAGAAAACAGTCATGGCCCAAGACTGCGTATCATTATTAGAGGGTTCCTATCGCTGCGAAAGTGGTAGGAAACTCTGTCTCATACAAGACATATCAATGATTCAAGACACTGTCAAGCCCTGGCTGAGTGGCTAAGTTAGTTGGAGTGTCAAGGCACATACCTAGGTTGTGGGTTAGATCCGCCCCAGGTCGGGGTACATATGGGAGGTAACCAATCAGTGTTTCTCCTTCTCATCTCTCTCTCTCTCTCTTTCTCTCTCTCTCTCTCTCTCTCTCTCTCTAATAAAAAATAATTAAAAGTAGAGATGAAAGAGTAAAGAAAGATGGATCATTTTTAAAAACTCTACTCCAAAACCAGAACATACAGGGTCTGCCTAAGAGTGAGGTTAGTTAGACCAAGACAATAAAAATATTCTTGCTCCCTCAACACCAAGATACCAAGCACTGGATTACAAACAACAGCAATCACTTCTAGATTAGGAACAAAAGCATTGAGAGAAGCCACTGCAGTAGCAATACCCAGGGAAAGACAAAAGTTCAGCGTAGAGCATAACATTGATGAAAATACCCTTAATCACCCTAGCCCTCTTCTTCACAAATAAAGTAACACTAGAGAATTTGAAGCCCAGGACAAACTGAAGGTAACCATAGCAACAATGAGACTCAGCCCAGCTTAACTCCTGAATAAGTGAACATAATCCTTCATACAAATGACCTAGAAAAAGAAGTGTATCCATTTCCAGTGACAAATAGAATTTCTATCATTCTCTACTGTTCTACACTAGTTATACAGTATTCAATAAAAGATTGTGGAACATATAAGAACTTCAAGTGAAGAAAAACCTACTCTCTAGGTGAGAAAAATGTAAACAGAACTAGATTCTAAATGAACAGATATTAGAATTATTAGACAATGAACTTAAACTAAAATTAATATGTTAAAGCCTATAACAAAAAGGACAAAATGTATGAACCACTGAGGAATTTCAGTAGAAAGATGGAAACTACAGCAATGAGTCTAAAGGAAATGATAAAACTGAAAAAAAATGTTAACAGAGATTAATCTCTTGAATATACTCACCAGTAAACTTGACACAGATGAGTAATTAGTGAACTCCAGGTCAATAGAAATAGCTGAACAAAAAGACAAAAGGGGAAAGAAAATAGAACACAGCACCTAAGAGCTCTGAATGATATCTAATGTTCTAACAAATGTATAACTGAAATTCCAGAAGGGGATGACAGAGAATGGGGCAGAAGAAATATTTGAAGAAATAATACCCGAGAATTTTTCACAATAATGAAAGATATCTAGCTATAGGCCCAAGAAGCACCAAGCAGAATATTTTTAAATGGATTTTCATATTTTAAAATACAAATCATATACATAGGAAATAAGATAATAAATTATAGTGGACTACTCATAAGAAACTATGCAAACTATAAGTCAAGGGAATGATATCTTTAACTTATTGAAAAAAAATCTGCCAACATAAAAGTTTAGACCCCATGAAAATATTTTTTAAAACTTAAAGCTACAATACAAGTTTTTAGAGAAAAACAAAAATTGAGAGAATCCATTATTAACAGTCATTATTATAAGAAATGTTAAAGAAAGTTCTTCAGGCTGAGGGAAAAATGATACCAGACATAAACTAAAATCTACACAAATAAATGAAGAACTCCAGAAATTATATAAATGAAGGTAACTATAAATGTTCTTATTTTTAATCACTCTAAAAGATAAATGACTATCTAAAGAAAATAGAGTAGCAATGCATTGTATGTTTATGCCATATATAATAGTAAAATATATGGCAACAATAGCACAAAATGTTGGAGGGAGCAATTTGAAGTACATTGTTCGAACTTTCTTAAACTACATATCAAACTTTGGAAATCAGATAGAATCCTATCTAATAAAAGAGAAACATGGTAATTACGTACGACCGCTACCCTTCCCATTGGCTAATCAGGGCAATATGCAAATTAACTGCCAGCCAAGATGGCGGCCGGCAGCCAGCCAGCTTGAAACTAACATGAGACTTGCTTGCTTCAGTGAGGGAGGACTCCAACATTCCCCGCCTGCCTCTGCCGCCCTCTGAGCTTGCAGTTTGAAACATTGTTACAAATATAGAATCTAAACAAACTTCAGAAACCTGCTTTCAGTGCGCCGGGATCTCAGAGCTGGAGTTGAAACAGTGTTTTAATTATAGAAC
>NW_006290028.1:1145834-1146854 GCF_000327345.1 Myotis davidii | reverse complement strand
ATGATAAAAAATAAAAACGTAGTTATAAATACACCAAGAGTGCAGATAGAATGGAACTTAAAGAAACAGTTCAGTAATCCAAAAGAAGGCAGAAGACAAAAGAGAAAAAAGGGAACAAAAAACATATGGAGAAAATATGAAAAACACTGGCACAATATCATAATTAAATTCAAACATATATTGAATGATCTTACATTTAATTAAGACAACTTAATAATATGCTTAATAGATAAATATTGCCAGATGAAACAAATTGGAAAATTCAATGATATGTTGTCAATAGGAAATCAAGTTTAAATATAAGGACATGAATAAGTTACAAGTAAAAAGAGTAAAAAGACATACCATGCAAACAATAATCAAAAGAGAATCAGAGAGGCTACATTAAGGTCAGACAATGCAGACATAAGGACAAAACATAAAACCAGGTATAAAGAGAGACATTATATAATGAAAATGGAGTCAACTCACCAAGAATACATAACAATTGTAAATATGTATGTACCTATCAGGAAAGCCTAAAAATACACGAAGGATAGCTGATAGAAATAATTATGTTGAAGTCCCTTCAAGACTACCATCTTTGTAATCAATAGCACTAGTTGCCAAATTAGCAACATTAAAAATGAAAAGGGGAACATCACTACAATCCCAAAGGCATTAAAATGATAGAAAGGGAAAATCAAGAACAATTTTGTGATAAGGGGATAATATCCAGAATATATAAAGAACTCCTACAATTCAACAAAAACAAACAAAAATTTGCAAAAACAGGCAAAGGATTTGGAATAAACATTCCTCCCAATATAGTCAATTAAGCACTTAAAGAGATGTTCAACGTCACTTGTCATTAGGGAAATTCAAATCAAAATCACCATGAGATACTATTTCACACCTACAAGAATGGCTATAATAATAATGAAAAAAGACAGATAATCAATATTGGCAATGATGTAGAGAAATTGGAGCCCTCATACAATGTGGGAATGTAAAAGGATAGAGTCACTTTTGAAAACATCT
>NW_006290028.1:1140854-1142054 GCF_000327345.1 Myotis davidii | reverse complement strand
AAATGAAGACACTTGTCATCACCAGTCACAATTCGATGCAAAAAAAGACTTTCTTTCATGCCGTTGAAGCAACATTTTACTGGTGACTTTTCGGTTTTCCATTTGTTTTTTGTTCAGTTGATGTGGCACCATTTTCCTTCCTTTAAAATCTTTCCCATTGCTTGTAAATGTTCAGAAATTGTTTGCTGAGCAACGTTTAATCTTCTGCAAGTTATTTTTGAGCTTGACACACATCTTCATCCAATAATGCTTGTAATTGTTGGTCATCAAACTCTTTTTGCTTGACCTGGAAGTTCTTTGCTTCTCACATTGAAATCATCACTCTTTAATAGTTTAAACCAGTGTTCACAAGTATCTTTGGATGCAGCATGTTCACCATAAGCTTCCTGAAGTATATGATAACTTTTTCTTCAAAATAAAGTAATGAATTAAAACTTCCCACAAATGCTCTTTTTTGGCAGGAAATTCGACATTTTTAAACATAAAAATATCTATGATGTTAACACCTTCAGCAAATTTGACATATGAAGTTTTGAAGCTTGCTGTCAATACACCCAGATAGCATACATATCAAATCACATATATATCAACATATGTGCAATTCCATCTATTGAGAAAAACCCTCATTATTAACTGGTGCACCTAGTATACTAACCATGAACACTTGATAAATGAAATTTGAAATAAAATATCATTAAAATAGCATCACAAAACACAAAATATTCAGCCTTCAATGTAACCAATTATGTAAAGGAACTTTATACTGGAAACTAACAGACATTGCTGATATATATTAAGGAAGACCCAATTAAATGACAAGGTATATCGTGTTCATGAATTAGAAAATTCATTATTGCTAAGGTGACAACTTTCCAAAAATTCATCTCTAGATTAAATGCAATCCCAATCAAATCTTAGCATTTTTTGTAGAAGTCAACAAGTTGATCATAAAATTTATGGAATTTCCATGTAGAATATATGGAAACTCAAAAGACCTGGAATATCTACAAAAATAAAAGACAAAGATGCTAATTGACCATAACTTCACTACACCCAAGCCATGCCCACCAGCCAATCAGAGCAACTACATGCAAATTAACCCAACCAGGATGGCGGCTGTTTTACAAACATGGAAGGGGAAGGACAGCCAGGTTAAAGTGACTTGCCTAGAGCCCTAAAGGAAACCACAACCTCTGCTCT
>NW_006290028.1:1139898-1140454 GCF_000327345.1 Myotis davidii | reverse complement strand
CGCCAGCCTGACGGCTGCCAGTACAGCGGTGGTGGTGGGAGCCTCTCCTGCCTCCTCAGCAGCGCTAAGGATGTCTGACGCCATCTTAGGCCCAATCACCCAGGGAGCGGGCGTAATCCAGCAGGTGGTCATTCCCCAAGGGGTCCCAGACTGCAAGAGGACACAGGCCGGGCTGAGGGACCCTCCCAAGTGCACAAATTTTTGTGCACCGGGCCTCTAGTCTAATATAATTTTGAAAAATAAGAAAAAATTTGGAGAACTTACATTGCATGATAACAACTTATTTTAAACTAACAGTAACCAAGACATGAGTAATATGAATATCAGATAACCACAGAAATCAATGGATCAGAATAGAGAGTGCAGAAACAAATCCACACACATCACATACATATGAAGAATTAAGCTTCCATAAAAGCACAATGGTAATTTAATATGAAAAGGATGGTCTTTAAAACAAATGCTGTTTTGCCCTAGCCAGTCTGGCTCAGTAGACAGAGCATTGGCCCGTGGACTGAAGGGGCCCTGGTTGGGGGTATGTGGGGGGCAACCAATA
>NW_006290028.1:1136489-1139851 GCF_000327345.1 Myotis davidii | reverse complement strand
CTCTCTCTCTCTCTCTCTCTCTCTCTCTCTCTCTCTCTCTCTCTCTCTCCCCCTTCTAATGGGGAAAAATATTCTCGGGTGAGGATTAAATAAATAAATAATAAAACAAATGTTGTTTGAAGAACTGGACATCTTTATAAAAAATATGAATGTGTGTGTGTGTGTGTGTGTGTGTGTGTGTGTGTGTGATGGTGGTGAAGTTTACACTGGTGTATATTATAGACAGTATTTCTTATATATTTGCCAAACTCATTAAATTGTACAGTTAAAATTGCTACATTTTATTACATGTGAATTATACCCAATAAACTTTATTTGTACATGTTTAAAAGTAAAAGAGCAAGAATAATTTTTCTGTCAAAAAATTGATCCTGTGTGTGTATTTAAAAATAAAATTATCCTATGGCTCATACCCCTCCAACCCTGTTTATTTCCTAGATGCAAATATATTCTTAATCATTTTTGTTCTTAGTTTCTCAGGTATTATTATACACAATATCTTTATACATATATATCTTCATTTATCAACATCAAACGATCTCTACTGACACTCTATTAGGAAAGAAAAGGAAATTGGTTTTGTACATTATTCTCTACTTTTCTTTCTGACAATTTTATTAGTTCTGTTATTATTTTAATTATTCTGTTGAGGTGGTTATAAATATCAGCAGTATCCCTAGGGGGCATTTCACAAGTTTGCTGAGATATTATTTTGTTTTCATAATGATGGAAAAGCACTGATGGTATCTGGTTTTTGAAAGCAGGGATACTAGATGTACTGCGAAGTAGAGAAAAGTCAGATACAACTTTCAGATGTCCTATACAAATATTCCAGAAGGTAAAAATTCTACTTACAATTATGTGAGCTTAGAGCCTAACACATGCAAAGTATTTTGCATGACTTTAATAAACAGTTTTTTTTTCAAAAATGCAAGTAATATGCATATTAAGGAAACATTATAATTGATTTGTTCACAATTTTATCCAGAAGTATCACCATTTTAGAAAATCACATCACCAACAGCATTGTCCATCGCTGTATTCCATTTACTAATACAACATTCCTATATGAATTAATATTTCTAACAGTTGTGATTCTACAGACAAATGAAAACATTGAAACTCTTTATTAGGTTTTCAAATCCTAGAAATATTCACTTATCCATTTTTTCTTGTGAAGAAATTCTGTTCACAAGCAATGATAGTCATGTTCCTCTACACTGCCACAGCATTTTGTTTCTAACTTTATTACAACATTAATACCTTTTATTTATTCATTATGGGTGTCATTTTTTACCCCTCGTGATTGTGGTTTCTCATCAGAAGAATCTTATATCTTATCTTTTTATCACTATTTTATTTCTCTCAATCCCAGCTATAACACAATGCTTGGCACAATTACGGTAAACTGTAAATATTTGGTGATTTTGCTGAAACCGGTTTGGCTCAGTGGATAGAGCGTCGGCCTGCGGACTGAAAGGTCCCAGGTTCGATTCCGGTCTAGGGCATGTACTAGGGTTGCGGGCACATCTCCGGTGGGAGATGTGCAGGAGGCAGCTGATCGATGTTTCTCTCTCATCGAAGTTTCTAGCTCTCTATCTCTCTCCCTTCCTCTCTGTAAAAAATCAATCAAATATATTTTTTTAAAAAAAAATATATATATATAAAAGGACTTTTAGGAGCTAAATTTCATTTCAATATTGAGTTTTTTATTTGCCTTTTGAGAGCATGATGAATATGTGATATATTTTATATTTATCAAAAAAACAAATAGTACATTTACATTTATAGCTTATTAAGATAAACAGTTGTGATATAATGAGACACCAAATAGTAAAAGAAAGCATTACACCACAAAACACACATAACACTGACATAAATAGAGAAAGGGGTGGAGGACTAAAGCCTTTAATGTTAACGCCATATAATAGTTGAGCATTTAAATGCATAGTGTAGGAAATGAGATATTATTTTTCTCAGAGCAATCATATCTCAATTACATTACACATGTATATAAAACCATTAAAAATGATGGCATTTCCAGTAGTACAAAGTAACACAAGGTGACATGGAATAAGAGAATAATTGCTGTTATATAATAATCACTTTTAATTTCTTAACTTCTGTGCATTTTTTTAAAATATATTTTATTGATTTTTTACAGAGAGGAAGGGAGAGGGATAGAGAGTCAGAAACATCGATCAGTTGCCTCCTGCACGCCTCCTACTGAGGATGTGCCCGCAACCAAGGTACATGCCCTTAACTGGAATTGAACCTGGAACCCTTCAGTCTGCAGGCTGACGTTCTATCCACTGAGCCAAACCGGTCAGCGCGACTTCTGTGCATTTTAATGTCAACCATATAGTTGTTTCACACAAATTTTTGAACCCAAATTCTTTATTCTTATTTTAAAATACCCCATTTAGTTAAATTTAAGTTAAAGCTCTTTGAGTCTGTTTGCTTATATTGTCCTGAAGGTTACAGAAAATATATGTAAATCAATTATAATACAGTATTCATTCAGTAAGTAGTTGGTTATTATTATTGTCACCATTATCATCATCATCATCAAGACACTTATTACCTTGAAAGAAGAGTATTTAACAAAAGGAATAAAATATTCAATTATATAAAGTATAGGAGAAATTCAAAAAAGGAAGGGAATAATTTACATTTAAATTCATAAAAAATGTCTTAGCGAAAGTCTTTTCTTTGAAGTAAACATTGAATCCTATAAAATCCAGTTAAATGACACATTATAAAATACTCTTACTATAGAATGTAAAATATTTGTCTCCAAACATAGAGACAGAGTAACACAATGAAATCTTTCAATTTAAGGAAGTTAGAAACAAAAGATAAAATAAAATAATTGAGGTTTATCTTTAAAGAAATAAATATATAACCCTATGAATGTTGTTATTATTTACATCTTTTAAAATACTACATTAATAACATATTTAACAATAATTATGTGGAGAGAAAACAAAAAATTATGTATATCTATAGATGTAACTAGTGTAAAAATATGATAATTGCACCTCCTTAGATCCAAGAGCCAGTGTACCCAGTTGTCAGAGGGGGACCATCCAGATCACAACTCCTCAGATCCATAAGGGACACACTCAGGGAGCAGACTCAGTGAGCACCAAAGACCCACTGAAGCAAGTCTTGCCCAGAAGGGGTGTTTTCAGCACAAAGTTCTCCCACTGCAGACACAGCTGATTCTCACAGCCAATTGGCCAGGAGGTCAATTCCTCCCAGTGATACCTACAATAATCAAGGCTTAACTACAACAGGACTATGCACACAGCCCACAAGGGGATGCACCAAGAGAGTCCACCTCAGGCAATTGGGGAGGC
>NW_006290028.1:1130729-1135498 GCF_000327345.1 Myotis davidii | reverse complement strand
ATATATATATATAAAAATATGATAATTATATCTTATTTTATTCTGATAAACAGGCCTGCTGAGGCATCTAGAAATAGACTTTAGGGTTGCATATAGTTTTTGACATTTAAGTGGGTTATGCTGATGATGGATGTGACAAAATCTCAACTTGTTTTACTTTTACATGGAAAACTACTTTACACAAAAGTTACAAGCAATCCTTAAAAACAAGGAAAACAGCTTATTAACAATAATCGACCTTTATATGGAGCATGTATTCCATCTCTTCAACCAAAACATCTTGGAAGAAGTAACAAATTACCTCTATGCATAACTAATATGCAGTTAAATGAATCTGTCAAAAGATCCATTATAAAGCCCTATTTCCAAGGCTTCATAATTTTGACATAAAATTTCATTGAAGATTAACCCACAAATTTTACCCAGAAAAGTAAATCTAAAATTCCTACCAGAAGGTGTTTTAGGAAAAACAATCTATTGATTTGTGGACTTTAATCTCAATCAACTAGTACCCACTACACAGCTTTTTCCTAGCATTTTATAAAATTGTACCATGTTTGTTCACATTACAAATATATTTACAATATATAGTACAAGGACTCAAAAAACAAAAACTTTTTTAAAAAAATTTTCATAAATACACATATGCTATTTCTCTCTTGGCATATTTATCTATAATACAAATAAGATGTCTAGATGTGTTAAGCTACAATCAGTCACAGGGTGTTTCAATTACCAAATATATATTGAAGATCTACTTTTGCACCCACTCTATCTTGTGTCCAGAGAATATATATGAAAAATAAGCTATAAATCAATCTACCAATAAAAAAATAATGATATGCTAATAATATACTCTCAAAAAGCTGACCATCTAGATAAGGGCTATTCTGAAAATAAAATATATAATGAAAAAAATATATATTTCTGTAAGAAAGGAAAACTCACTACAGACAGTATAGTTTATGCCATGGGGTTTGGAGAAATATGGGTCTAAGGCTGAATTACTGCTTGGCTACTTTTCAAGTGTATGATGATGGATGAGTCCCAATTCAATAAGTTGTGGTCTTGGGCTTCTTTATTTTTATCCTACACCCTTTCAGAAGAAATTGTTGGCCCATGTTTTTCCTGAAAGAATAGTTTGTATCCCATTCCCAACACTTTGCAATAAATGATCACCCTCCCTTGATCTTACCAAGATTCTACTTATACCTATTCTATTTTGTATTAGTCAATTGCATGTGCTTTAATGCTCTCTTCCCAGTTAAACACTTGTTTTCTACTTATGAGCTAGTAATAGTATGGGGAACCTGCATTCACTGTAGAACTAAAAAATGCCAGCTACAGGGCAATATCAATATCAATAAATAGCTGTTGAACTGAAAATTTAATTGAAAAAGAATTTCTTAAAAGTTTATTTTTCTATTCCATACCAAATGGGAGCAATTTTTAAAATTGCCTCCTCAGCTCTGAGTATAGAGTTATTAATTCACTTGATAAAATATTTATGACTATTATGCACCCCCTATAATAGGTCCCAGTAATTAATACATACATATATATATATATATATATATATATATATATATATAAAATCTTAAATGTTCCTATCCATCAAGGATATTAATGAGGCAATTCAGTAAACCACCACATTATAGTATAATGTGAAAAATACTAGATATGTAAGGTAAGCTCAAGGTACTCTACAAGAGCACTGAGTAGCAACATCTAAATGCTTCCACAGAAGACTTTCTGAACCACCTTTAAAATGTGTGCAAAAATTAGCCAAGTAAAGAATTATGAAAAGAAGTTCCAGGAAGGAACAAGGTGGTAGCATGTAGAGAAAGATAGGAACTGGATAATGGAAGGCTCTCTAAGGCATGCTAAGAAGGTTAGATTTTATCCTGAAAGCAGTAAAAATCTGCCCCTGAAAGATTTGAAGAAGGACAAGGGTATAGGTAAGAGCCTACAGCACTTTCACAGAGAGAAAAGGAAAAGGCTTCTTCTGTGGTGATGACTTGAGTATAATATGTCAAATGGAGGTAACTGAATGAGGTAGGAAAAGGCTTCTTCTGTGGTGATGACTTGAGTATATGTCAAATGGAGGTAACTGAATGAGGTAGACAGGAAGACCAGAGGAGCAAGGACTCTGGGATGCAGACTTGGAGACCATTCTACTTCCACACAAACTGCACTGCTTCAAGAAAGGCATGAAGATGGATCAGCCTTTGGAGAATTTACATATGTAATCTTGTCAAGATCTACAACTGAATTCTGGTTCCCAAATTAAACTTGCAACTCTAAATGAAATTTTAATTTACATGCTAAAAACTGAATCCTTAAAAACAACCTCTGGCTGGTTTTCCTAATCTATTTCTGCCAGATTAAATATTCAAAGAGTCCCAGCATGGTTCTCCAAACCATGGCCTATCAGAGGTTTCCGGTGGTTCTCATTAATCTCCCTCAGCATTCACTGGACATTCACTCTGTGCCAGGCACCGTGCTAGGTGCTGAAGATCCAGAGAAGAATTAGACTTAGGGGTGTAGGCAGTGGAAATGAAGAAGTAAACAAAAAAGTGTTTTACATTCTCTTAAAGAGACATGCCCATTGTACAAATGAAGACTTAAAGAAGTTATAAATCCTCTGTGTTGGGGAAAAGTTGGGGAAGAATCCAGAATGTTTTTCTAGAGAGAAAGTAGCAGGTGATAAAGTTTGAGTCTTGAATAGGTGCCCACCAGGCAACTAACATATAAAGAAGCTGCAATTCTAGAAAGAATAGATTACTCTGAAATAAAAGGCCAAGAGATTTAAGAGAGCAAACTAGAGCATTACATAAAAATCAGACTATTGAGGACTGTACATGTTTATTTTAAAATGTCTACTTTATCTCGCTGTAACCAATTTGGATTAGTGGATAGAGCGTCGGCCTGCAGACTCAAGAGTCCCAGGTTTGATTCCAGTCAAGGGTATGTACCTTGGTTGTGGGCACATACCCAGTAGGGGGTGTGCAGGAGGCAGCTGATCCATGAGACACTGGGGGTTAGGGGAGGCCGGGGGATTGTCAAGGGTGGGGGGAAAAAAAGGACACATATGTAATACCAAAATATATTTTAAAAAAAATAAACAATAAAATAAAATAAAAATAAAATGTCTACTTTATCTCAAAGTATTTAAATTGTTAATGAATCTTAAGTAGTAAAATTATGAGATGTGATTTGTACAATAGAAAGACGCCTCTGGCAATAGCACTGAATTGGATTGGAAAGGGATGAGATTGTACAGAAAATGTAGTTAGGAGGCTGAAGCAATAGTTTAGATGAGAGATGATGAAGGTCTGAACCAAGGAAAAAGAAATAGAGAAGAAGAGTAGGATGAAAATGAGAGCTACCCAAAAGGCTTGCTGATAAATTAGATGTTGTTATTCCCCTGATGCTTGTATCCCATTTTTAGAAGTACATTTCCCTTATAAATGGATCAATGATAGTAAGTGAATATAAGAGGAAAGATTATAAAAATCAAGAAACAGCAACTTTCAAACATGGCCATATTAAATCCTCACATTTCCCAAAAATAAGTGATCACTCAAAGAGGTTCAAAAACTTTATTCAAGACTTAGAGAAAATGATCATTACATAATTTTTCAGATGTTTCAAAACTAGGACTAGCTATCAGTATAGATGTCAGACTCAAGATTCAAACAATCTTCATGAGTAAAGATGTTAGGCCAAAATTAACAACGACAAAAAAAAAAAAAAAGCAGGCCAGCACTTAGCATGTGAAAAATAAATTGCACAAATGTAGGCCCAGACTAGTGGAAGGAAATGTAAAAAAAAAATCTCAAAGTTTTGGTTAATAAATATTATTTAAAAAGTCAACACAATTAATAACAATATTGATAGAAGTCATTCTGAATATATCAAATAATAAATTTTAATGAATTATGCACTATACTGATCAGATTACAATTGAAGAACTTTGGCCCATCTCGGGCATCACATTTTTTTAAAATATCTTTTTATTGATTTTAGAGAGGAAGGGAGAGGGATAGAGAGGTAGAAACATCAATGACGAGAGAGAATTATTGATCAGTTACCTCCTGCATGCCCCTTACTGGGGATTGAGCCCGCAACCCAGGCATGTGCCCTTGGCCGGAATCGAACCTGGACCCTTCAGTCTGCAGACCAATGCTCTATCCACTGAGCCAAACCGGCTAGGGCTTGGGCATCACATTTTAAGGGAGGTACAAATTAGTGTTTACATAGGAAGAGAATCATGACCTTGTTGAGTCATCTGAAATCCATATCCAATGAGAAGATAAAAAAAAATAAGTGCCAGTAACCAATTTGTCTCACATCCGCACAATAGTAACGATTTCTAACGTTTAATAAATGAAAACAAACAAAAAATCCTTAAAAATATATTTTACAACTTTCTGAAAATTTTAAGAGTTAACAAGTAAAAAAAGGACTGGACTATCATACTGGCATTGTTAAACTGTACTAGAACCATCAATGGGTAGATTTTATTCCAAAATATGAAAAAATAAATAAACATCTAATGAGCATTACCTTCCGACAGTGAAATAGGCTGCCCTAGAAAAGTGCTCTCCTTTTCAAGAGACATTTATAGCTCAGGCTAGCTGCTCATTCCTCAAGTTTTCTGTGAAATCTTCTGTTAGCAGGAAGTTGGACAAGATGGCCTCCATGCATTCTTTCAAGTTTGTGATTCAAAGAACTTATTAAACATCTATTACATGCCCAGCTAGTAA
>NW_006290028.1:1125639-1130704 GCF_000327345.1 Myotis davidii | reverse complement strand
AATAAATAAATAAATAAATAAATAAAGTGTAAGATACGGTTTTTGCTCTCAATACCCTCAACTTGAGAGGAGTCAATTAATATGTGTGAAATAATTAAAGAATAATTATTTATTTAGCAATAAATTGTGTACTGTACAATACAAACAAAGGTAGGGGTTGATTAAAGATGAACTTATGGGAAAGTTTCTTGTAGTCGGTGGGACTTCAGTTAGTCCTTTAAGGATGGATAACACTGATTTTAAATTTTTCATCAGCTCACTAATCAGATAATACTTTTGTCCTTTTTTCAGTTCACGTAAGTGATGACGTATTTTTTTTTTTTACTTTCCAATATATGTATGGGAAAATAAACGTATAATGCAATGATTATACTACTATCATCTTCTTCATACAACGTCTAATCAGATCCCATTACCTCACCCCCAACCCTAACCCCTGACCCCGACCCACCATGACTCCATAAACAAGGACATTTGATTTGCCACACAACACTGCTTAGAGGCCTTTGCCCTACGTTCTGCTCAGATCTTTTAAAATAAAGTATTGTACGAAATTCCTGAAAAAGTCAACCACAGCTTACTTGTGGAGTAGTTCTGTGAGAACAGCCATGCTCTCTGCCCTTGCCTCCTGGGACTCACTGGGAACTGTCATGTGCTCAATAGAAGGATCCAGCTCCTTGAAGCTGTCACTGTCCACATGTCCAGGTGGATTAGGGAAGCCCCCTAAGTTTGCCTTGACAGATCACAGAGAAGGCAAGGGACCTTGTGGAATCTGCTAAGACCGGAACCTTTGTATCATGCAGCTGAACTCTCTTTTCCTCCACTTAATTAAGCTACATTATATTTCAGCTTTTTCTCCAGACTCTTAAACACCCTCACCTCTGCCACACTGCGCTGCGTCCTGCATTAACAGAAAGGTCTGCAACCAGCTTCATGACATTTGAATCAAGTTTGTTTCCTTTTAACTTTATTGTTTCTTCTTTGTTTTCTTTAAGAAAAGATTCCAGAATAATACAAGAACCATCAAAATTAGGATAATGATTATCCTAATGATTATCCTTCCCTCCTTGGAGGGAAGGAGGAGGCGGTCAGGGAGTGAGGGTACAGGGAGCTTGAATGTATTGGGGTTTTTTTTGGGGGGGGGGTTCTTAAATTGGGCAGTGGATATATGGATGTTCACTGTAACATTCTTGGCCTTTTCTTAAGTCAGATATTTCATAATAAGCATTTTACAGAAGAACATTTTTTTAAAATGCCAAACAACCTCCTTTCCTGACATTCACCTGGAAACAGCAGTCTCCTCTCAATCCAGCAACCTAAGTACCTGCTTTGAGTTAATAACTATATTAAAAATCTATAGAACCACTATCACTTTTTCTATCCACATACACTATAAAATATATCTGCCTTTCTCTGACTTGCTAAAGCTGGAAAATATATATACTAAGTAGCTTTCAAATGGTTGATATAAGGTTCCTCCTTAATTTCAATCATTCTACTAACTAGCCACTATTCTAAATTAGCATACTCAAATTATTCATTCCTTTGAGGTGCTCCTTTAACTCTTCTTATCTAATCTATATTTAATTTTCTCTTCTATCTCTTAAGCTCTATCATACAATCTCAATGCTTTTTACAAATCACCATGCTTTCTATACTTACTCTACCTCTTTGTCTTCTCTTTCCTTTCTACCACATACCTAACTATCACTATCAACTTTATCAAGCATCATCATCTTAAATAGTACACTACAGCTTGGAGGTCTCTAAATCCTTTCTCCCTGACATCCTTAGAAAAATATTGTAACACAGGCATAACAAGTATATTCCTATTTTGTAGATGACAAGACTAGATATCACCTATACCTCAAATTTCTGCTTCAAACTTCCCTCTTACATTCAACTTAAATAATTTTCCTCTTTCCTGAATATAAAGTTGCAGACATTTCCCCAGTTCACTCCATTATACATGCTAGTCTGCTTCTATAACTCTTTGAGTCATTCCAGTCCCTGTTCCCTTCTCTTTACCAAATACTTCACAATTCTAAGTCCTCAGAGTCTTAAAATGCCATAAATAGGAACCTATCCAGAAAAGCCTTAATGGAATATACCAGAAGCATTCCAATATAGAGCTCCCTAAGAAAAAGGTCCACCAAGGTAAAAAAGAAAAAAAAAGGTGGGGGGGGGTGAGGGGGTGGTAAAATTCTACTAAGGGGAGGAAGCAAGGAAGCAGGTACAAAAATTCATGGCATTAAGTCTTTCTTTCCATTGTTATGATCAGCTATGTCTTTGAGTATATAGTTTAAAGTTAACAGAGCATACTGGAAATATGCTCTAGAAATAAAACTTAGGTTTGTGCCCCTTCAGGGCTGCGTATTGTATGATCTTAAACAAAGCCATTCCATCTACATAGACGTAAGTTTCTTTATCTATAAAGTAAAGGACATGTAATTAAATGACCTTTTAATAACTTTCACCTATAATATCACAATGGTTAACTAATAAAAAATAGACTTGAGTAACATAGCATATTATACATCCTGATTTTACTTAATTAGTTTGGTATATAAGATGATGTATAATAAATGTTTGTTCAATAACTGGGGACAGGGAATGGGTTAGACAAATAACCAAAAATTCTGCCAAGATCTAGTAGTGATGTTAAACAGTCTTAGTATCTTGGTGAATTGTTGACATATTTGTTCTAACTACAAAATCCGGCATCTGCTAATATGCAGAGGTTTTAGATTAGGTGTTTTGGGTTTGGGTTTTTGCTTAATCCCTTTACTTTTTTCACCTAACCTTTCTACCCCCACCCCTCTGACAGTTATGAGTCTATTTCTATTTTGTTTGTTAGTTTATTTTGTTCATTAAATTCCACATATAAGTAAAAATCATATGGTGTTTGTCTTTCTCTGGCTGGCTTATTTCACTTAGCATAATACTCTTCAGGTTCATCCAAAGGTAAGATTTTCTTCCATTTTACAGTTCAGTAGTATTCCATTGTGTAAATGTACCACAGCTTTTTTTATCCACTCATCTACTGATGGGCACTTGGACTGCATCCAAATCTTGGCTATTGTAAATAATGCTACAATGAACAGAGGGGTACATATATGCTTTCTAATCAGTATTTTGGGCTCCTTGGATAAATTCCCAGAAGTGGAATTGCTGGGTCATACGGCAGTTCCATTTTTAATTTTTTGAGGTAACCCCATACTACTTTGCACAGTGGCTCCATCAATCTGCATTCCCACCAACAGAGCACGAGAGGTCCCTTTTCTTCACATCCTTGCAAACACTTGTTGTTTGTTGATTTATTGATGGTAACTATTCTGATGGGTGTGAGGTGATATCTTGTTTTAATATGCATTTCTCTGATGAAAAGTTATGTTGAGCATCTTTTCATATGTCTATTGGCCATCTGCAAGACTCCTTTGCCAAAGTGTCTATTCAGGTCCTCTGCCCATTTTTCAATTGGATTGTTTGTTCTTTTTGGTGGTGAGTTGTATGAGCTCTTTATAAATTTTGGATATTAACCCCTTATCAGATATATAAGCGAATATGTTCTCCCATTCAGTGGGCTGTCTTCTCATTTTGCTAATGGTTTCCTTCACTGTGCAAAAACTTTTTAGTTACCAGAGAGAAATGAGAGGCAGGAGAAGGTAAAGAGGGAATAATTTGTGACAGAAAGAGATATGACTTGGAATGGTGAATACACAATACAATATACCAAGGATTTATTACAGAATTATATACCTTAAAACTATATAATTTCATTAACCAATTTAACCCCATCAAATTCCATTTTAAAATAATAAATTTTAAGAAAAGAAAATCAAGGAATGAGCTGGCAGAGTTCTTCATATTTCCAACACTGTTTCTATACCTGACATGCAGCAAACATCACACTGATGCCTAAAGCCACATTTTGATTCCCAGAGAATAGAGCAGAGCAGATCCAGGGGATGAAACAGAGGACCTAAAAGCTCATGTCAGAATGTGCTTGTGGTCTCCTGGGAAATTCCTCCAATTCAACAAGCTAAGAATATCATTCTGCTTCACAGAGACATTGCTCTCATATATACTATTAAAAGCTGACAGCTGCTCTTTAAACACACATGCAAATAGGTAACCTTCTGCAGCGTCTTCAGCTGAAGTGCAAAGATGAAGCTTTGGATTATAGATACTTTTATTACAAGTGTTACTACTGCTTTTTTTTATAACTAGCATTTATGGGAGATAGCTTTAAAAATGGCTTTGCATCGAAGTAACCTACGTTTCAACTTCCTACTTTTACCATTAATTGTGTCACCTTTAGAATGTTCCCTAAGCGATTCTAGCCAGTTTCTGTCTACTGTAAAATAGGGATTAATATTACCTATATCATACATTTTAAAAGAAATAATAGATGAAATACCTATAATAGACGCTGGCAAATAACTGATCATATCTGGTGTTTGAAAAATACTTTTATTCTAACTTTCTTTTTCATTTACAGTTTACATTCAATATTATTTTGTATTAGTTTCAGGTGTACAACAAAGTAGTTACACACTCATATAGTTTACAAAGTAATCCCTCAATATTTCCAGGACCCACCAGGCACCATTCACAGTTATTATAATAATACTAGAGGCCCAGTGCACAAAAAATTGTGCACTAGGGGGGGAAGGGGGGTCCCTCAGCCCGGCCTGCGCCCATTTGCAGTCCAGGACCCCTTGGGGGATCTCTACCTGTTGACTCAGGCCCATTCCCATGGGGGATCAGGCCTAAGCTTGCAGCCAGGGAGCTCTCAGGGGATGTCCGACTAAAGGCTCAGGCCCCCAAGGGAGCTGTGATAAGGAAGCTGAGGTGACAGAGGAGCCACTCTATCCCGCCCCACCACCCTAGGTCAAGTCGCACACGGGATGCCCGGGCGGGCCGGCCAATCGCTGCTGCCCCGCCCAGCCGCCCCAGGTCAGGTCGCACACAGGACGCCCGCCGCCCCAGGTTGCAGATAGCAGGCCTGGATGGCGGCAGGGCAGGTGGGATGGCACTGTCCCACCCCACCCACCCTGGTGGC
>NW_006290028.1:1118591-1125592 GCF_000327345.1 Myotis davidii | reverse complement strand
CAAGCCTGTGCTGCCCCACCTGGCCACCCCGGGTTGGGTTGCACACTGGTCGCCCACCGCCCCAGGTCACAGATAGCAGGCCTGGATGGTGGCAGGGCAGGTGGGATGGCACTGTCCCACCCCACCAACCCGGGTGGCAAATAGCAGGCCCTGATAGCGGTGGGACAGGCGGGATGGCACGGGCCCCCCCTGCCTGCAGCATGCAAATTAGCCGCCATCTTTGTTGGTGGTTTGTGGGAGGCCTCCAGGGTGTGTCTGGCCCATCTTGCTCAGTCAGTCCTGATCAGCCAGACCCCTGCAGCAAGCTAACCTACCAGTCAGAGCATCTGCCCCTTGGTGGTCAGTGCATGTCATTATGATTGGTCGACTGGCCAACTGTCTACCCCTTTGGTGGTCAGTGCATGTCATAGCAATCAGTTGAGCGGCCTTAGCATATCATTAGCATATTATGCTTTGATTGGTTGAACGGGCAAGCAGACAACCAGGCACTTAGCATATTCGGCTTTTATTATATGGGATTGACTATATTCCCTATGTTGTACTTTACATCCCTGTAACTATTTTATCACTACCAATTTCTACTTCTAAACCCCTTCACCTTTTCTTTCATCCAGTTCCCCAAACACCTTCTGTTCTAGCAACCATCAATCAGTTCTCTGTATCAATGAGTCTGTTTCTATTTCACATGTTCATTTATTCTGTTCTGTAGATTCCACATATAAGTGAAATCATAGTATTTGTCTTTGTCTGACTTATTTGACTTAGCATAATACCTGCTAAGTCCATCCAGACTGCTGCAAAAGGTAAGATTTCACTCGTTTTTATGACCAAGGAGTATTCCATTGTGTATATGCACCACAGCTTTTTTATCCACTTGTATATTGATGGGCACCTGGGTTGCTTACATGTTTTGGTTATTGTAAATAACACTGCAATGAACATAGAGATGCACACATTCTTTCAAATTAATGTTTTGGGTTTCTTCAGATATATACCCAGAAGTGGAATTGCTGGGTCATATGGCAGTTCCATTTTTTATTTTTCTTTAAGAACCTCCATACTGTTTCCATAGTGGTACCTTCCTACACCATGTACAAAAGTAAATTCAAAATGAATTAAAGACTTCAATAAGACTTGCAACTATAAAACTCCTAGAAGAAAGCACAGGCAGTAAAATTTCTGACATTTCTCTTAGCAATTATTTTTCTAATATAACTCCTTGTGCAAGGGAAACAAAAAATAAAAAATTAACAAATGGGACTATCTCAAACTAAAAAGCTTCTACACAGCAAAGGAAACCATCAACATAATGAAAAGACAACCTACTGAAAGAGAGAGCATATTCTCCATGACACAGTATATCCAATAAGGGGTTAATATCCAAATTTGATAAAGAACTCATACAACTCAACACCAAAAAGAACAAATAATCCAATTAAAAAACTGGCAGAAGTCTTGAATAAAGACTCTGCAAAGGAGACATGTAGATGGCCAATAGATATATGAAAAGATGATCAAAATTACTTATCATCAGAGAAATGCAGAGTAAAACCACAATGAGGTATCACCTCACACACGTCAGAATGGCTACCACCAATAAATCAAAAACAGCCAAACAGCCTGCTTGGTGTGGCTCAGTGGTTGAGCGTTGACCTATAAATCAAAAGGACAGGGTTTGATTCCCAGTCAGGGCATATGCCTGGGTTGTGGGCTCAATCCCCAGTGGGGAGCGTGCAGGAGGCAGCCAATCAGTGATTCTCTCTCATCATTGATATTTCTGTCTCTCCCTCTCCTTTCCTCTCTGGAATCAATAAAAATATATTTTTAAAATAAATAAATAACAAACAAACAACAAATGTTGGCAATGATGTGGAGAAAAGGGAACCCTCAGACACTTTTGGTGGGAATGCAGATCAGTGCAGCCACCCTGGAAAGAAATACTCAATTTTATAATAATTATAATTGTGACTCCATATAATTTGAGTACTAAGTAGAACTAAATAAATTAGAGAGATGTGAAAAGCACAGTTAAATTATGTAAGCTGCACATGGGGCAATAATAATTAACAAAGTTAGAAATGTATGGTGGTTTCATATCAGAATGCCAGGCAAAGAGTTTAGATTCCATATGGGACTAATTAACAGTCTCAAACATGGAGTACATATGAGGAAATGGTCATTCTCACTACTGGCCTTTCAAAAAGTTATGTGGTCCTTTTTGGAGATCAAAAGTGGAAAGAAGAGAAGAAATGCATGCAATGGAAATCTACTTAGGTTCCAGAAATTCAGGTTTCATTAATAAATAGCTACTGAATAACCACCATACCTAAGGCAGACATGGTGGCAAGTTGCAGACATTGGATACATTCATTCATATATATGGCAAACGTAGGTTTACAGTCGTAATACAAAGTAATAATACCACAATTAATAAATAATACAAGAATAAACTATGGCCCTGGCCAGTGTGGTTCAATTGGTTGGAACTTTGCCCCGTGCACCAAAAGATCATGGGTTCAATTCCCGGTCAGGGCACATTCCCAGGAAGAGAGTTCAGTCCCCAGGAGGGGCATGTGCTGGAGGCAACTGATGGATATTTCTCTATCACATCAATGTTTCTCTCTCTCTCCCTCTCTCTCTCTCTCTCTCTCTAAAACCATTCTAAATCAATAAAATATATTTTAAAAAAAAATTAAAAAAGATTAAACTGTGTTTCATATACTCACAATTATAAACCTACTTTTGCCAACTCCTATATGTATTTGCGCGTGTGTGTGAGTGTGTGTATCCACTAATTAACAGCTTCTATGATAAATACTAAAGATATAATGGTAAATTATACATTTTCCCTATCTATAAACATTTTATAGCTTTAATGTTAGAGATATAAAGTTAATCTCATTTGATCTCATCCCTCAAAATATCCTCTTCCCTTGGCCCTGTTTTTCTGTCAGCCTCTTCAGTTGGCCTTTTCAGTACTTCTTTACTGACTCCTCCTTGTGTTCCTTCTCCTTCTCCATCTGGTCCTTAAATACTAGAGTTCTTCAGATCCTTCTTCTCTTCTATAAATTCTACCAAGGTTATTCAGGATTATGAATAGGTATAATCCACACTCAAATGGGCAAAGGTCAACAAGATTCTGGGTAATATTAACAGACTGTAGGCAAGATTCAGCAACATCTTCAGCAACAAGAATCATAGAAAATCTTAGTATGTAACACACAAGGGCAGAAATGTGGATTAAAAGAGCCATACACACAAACAATAGTGCAGTGAAGGTATGGGGTGGGGAGGGAGCCAGGTGGAGAGGGACAAAGGGGGGAATTTGGGGACCTAATAGTCTTAATAATAAAATAATTTAAAAAAGAAGGGGGGGAGCACTATTAGGGAATGGGCAGCTCAGACCAGGCTTGAACATAGAAAAACTCAGGACCACAGACAGCTCACTACCCTTCATTTCTCAAGTTCCTAAACACTTGAAACTGAAAGAGAATATTAGTATGCTTAAAGTTGTCCCAGAAGCTCCTTATATTATCTTCATACTTCTTAATTCTTTTTTCTTTTTGCTCCTCTGATTGGGTGATTTTGCTTCCTCATATTCCAAATCACTGCATTGGCTCTTGGCATCCTGTACGCCACTGTTGATTCCCTATAAATTATTCTTCATTTCAGTTAGTATATCCTTTATTTCTGACTAGGAATATTTTTCTACTGAAAAATTTCTCACTAAGCTCCTTGACATTCTCGCTAAGTTCCTTGAAGCTCTCATTAAGTTCCTTGAGTATCCTTATAGCCATTGTTTTAAACTCTGTATTTAGCTGCTCCAACTGGTAGGTTAGCTTGCTGCTGAGGTCTGGCCAAATGGGACTGAGCGAGATGGGCCAGACACACCCTGGAGCCCTCCTATGGTTCCTCTCCAGCTGGCCAACCTCCCGCGTTCCTACTCAGCCCCGATTGTGCACCTGTGGGGTCCCTCAGCCTGAGCTGTGTCCTCTTGCAATCCAGGACCCCTCAGTAGATGTCAGAGAGCCAGTTTCGGCTGATCCCACAGGCCAGGCTAAGGGACCCCACTGATGCACAAATTCATGCACCGAGCCTCTAATCATAATTAAAATGCCAAAGGTTAAAGACGAAAGAGAGAATCTTAAAAGCAGCAAGAGAAAAACAGTTTGTTATGTACAAGGGAGCATCCATCCAACTGTCAGCTGATATTTCAACAGGAACTTTGCAGGCCAGAAGGGAGTGGCAAGAAATATTCAAAGTGATAAGAACAAGGACCTACAACCAAGATTACTCTATCCAGAAAGCTGTCGTTTAAAATTGAAAGTCAGATAAAGAACTTCATAGACAAGAAAAAGCTAGAGGAGTTCTTTCTTCATAGATAAGAAAAAGCTAAAGAAGTTCAAACAAGTATTACATAAAATGTTGAAGTGTCTTCTTTAAGAAGAAGAAGAAGAAAAGATAAAAAATATGAACAACATGGCAATAAGTACATATCTATCAACAATTGAATCTAAAAGTCAAAATAAATGAACAAGGAATCTAATGAACAAAATAAATAGATGAATAAAATAGAATGAGAGACATAGAAATATAGAACAGACTGATGAATCTCAGAAGGAAGGGGGAGAGGGGGGACAAGAAGAGATTAACCAAAGGATGTATAAGCATATATGCATTACCGATGGACACAGACATTAGGGTGGTGAAGGCCTGGGGCGAGGTGGGATACAAGTAGAGGGCAATGGAGGGAGGAGGAGGGGGACATCTATAATACTTTCAACAACAAAGTTTTAAAACAAAAAACTGAAAGAGAAAAATGAATTGAAGAGACCAACATCACTTGAGTGCTTAATTTATGCCAACCACTGTATAAGAGCTGTTATACATTATTTAATTTAATCTTCACAACAATTCTATTATACCCATTTTACAAATGAAAAACCTAAGTTTTACAAATGAAACTTAACTACCTAAGCCAACATGACATAGCTATTAAATTGAACTCACATCTGATTTCAAGGGATTCTGCTCTTCCACTAAATCATAGTAAATTTACCCATCTGCAGTCTTTTGTTTGGGCCTTAAAAAAATAAAAATTGAACTTGTTTTATAACCTTTTCCCTAAAATCACAATCATAGACTATTAGAGCTAAAAGGGCCTTAGTGCTTATTTAGCCAAACAATACCTTCTACAATGTTATAAGTGATGAAATGGAGGCCCCAGAGAAGTTAGGACATATCTAAACTCAAAATACACTTTTAAAAAAATACACTTTAGATCTCTCCAGTGCACTTGAATTTCCAACATTGAGGCCATGTCATGTATAGAATACATGTCATGAATACTTCACAAGTCTTCGAAATTCAACTTTAGTACAACATATCAACTGAGAAAAATAATCTCTTCTCTCAGCCCAAAATCCCTTCATTTTAAATTTTTCATCAAAATGAAAGACAATTACAGAGACTCTTCTGTAAGAAATTAGTTCTTTTAAAAAGAATTAATTGGAAACTTCTAATGTCTTTTGTCTCCAATTCAGGCTACTTCAATGGTAACTACAGAAGTTATCAAAATAAATGGTCATATCTATGTATTGCATACTAAAGGCATCTGTTCTATTTCTCAAAGTTTCAAAGATTTTCAAGAAAGTTGCATTTCTATAGATAAAGCTAATCTCTTATGCAGAAGGCCAACAATCAGTCTACTTCCAGCTGTGAAAAAAAACTTGTGTTTCTAACAAGTGAGCTGCCAGAGGCTATCTATGCACATGCCACATTAAGCAGAAGACAAGTATGACTACAATATTCCAAGTCATCAACAGAGGGACTGAAGAAATTATTAAATTAGCAGCTGAAAGGGAGAGGGGTTAGCCTTTGGAAAAAAAGATTTCTAGAGCAGCAAAGAGAAATAACAATACTTATGGGAGATTATTCTATGCTAAACAAAACATAGATTTTGCAAACCAAGTTTAACTTGTCACAATAATTAGATGAAAAATTATTTTCAGGCAAGGAATCATTATATCATGCCTTCACAATACAGTATAACATAACATTTCTTAAAACATATATATAGCTAATCATATCTACCTGAATTATATTCATAATTCAAAATTTTAATAACTAAGCAGTAGAACAGAGGCAAAGTTTATACGTATGCTTAAATCTTAAAAATGTCTTCCTGAAAATATACTTCAACATATCTTTTAGAATTTAAGGATTAACTCATTTGAGACAACTTCTCTGACCTCCTCTCTATCTCACCTAATGATTATATATACAGGTGGCCCCAAAAAATGTATACATACTTTGAATAATTATTAATTCCAATGGGTTAAATCTGAAAAGAAAGAAACATCAATTGAGTTATCCACTGTTAAACTTTATATACATTCTTTTAGGACACTCTATAGATATCCCTTTGCTGTACTTCCACAGCATCTTATATATACTTTTGTCATTGTAAGTACTAGGCAATACTATAATCACATGAAAATTAATCTATCTCTCCTGACTGTAAGCTGGGAACATATCTTCATCAACTTTGTAATTATAGTGAGAAGCACAATACTTAATATAAAATAGGTGCTCAATACCTATTCTATCTAATAATACGCAAACATGGTAATTAACCATAACTTCACTACCTTTCCCATTGGCTAATCAGCAGGATATGCCAATTAACTGCCAACCAAGATGGCGGCCAGCAGCCAGGAAGCTGAAGCAAACATGAGGCTTGCTTGCTCCAGTGACGGAGGAAGCCAAGGTTCCCCGCCTGCCGCAGCCCAGCTCTGAGCTCCAGATGCAACAATGTTGCAATTATAGAAGCTAAACAAACCCAGAAACCTGCTTTCAGCTGCCAGCGAGCTCAGAGCTTAGAGCACCAGTTATGGCAACAGAGTTTCAATTATAGAAGCTACACAAACCCAGATACCTGCTTTCAGCCAGCCACAGCCTCAGAGCTGGAGCCGGCTCTCAGCTGCAGTGACAAACATAGA
>NW_006290028.1:1115729-1118449 GCF_000327345.1 Myotis davidii | reverse complement strand
GCTTCCTCAGCAGCACTAAGGATGTCTGACTGCAGTTTAGGCCTGCTCCCCGCTGGCAAGTGGACATCCCCCAAGGGCTGCGGGGCTGCCAGAGGGATGTCTGATTGCCATCTTAGGGCCACTTCCCCAGGGAGCGGGCCTAAGCCAGCAGGTGGTCATCCCCTGTGGGTCCCAGACTGCGAGAGGGCACAGGCCGGGCTAAGGGACGCCCCTCCCCACCCACACCCTCCCCCGAGTGCACAAATTTTTGTGCACTGGGCCTCTAGTCTATAATAATAAAAGCATAATATGCTAATTACAGCAGACAGTTGAACAAACTTACAGACGACCTTCTGGATGAAGCCAGGGCTGCGAGAACCAAGGCAAGCCACCTTGGCTGCGAGGGCCTAACCCCTTGCACAAATTTCGTGCATTGGTCCTCTAGTTAAGTAAATAATTAAATTACACTCTAACATTTGTTAGACCCTGTAATGTGATCTTTTTGTGAATACCAAAAAGCCTACCTTGTACTGGTCATCCAACAATATTTCCTTCTCACAGGAACTTAGTATACTAATATAATAATAATTATTCTTCAGTAAAATAGCTGAATGATTTTATTAAGAAAGTAAAAACTATAAGAACATTTCAAGTTGAAGTTCCTTTGTTTAGGAATCCTGACTGTTTCTCAAATGTTTCTCTAATATTTTCAGGAACAAACTTGTCTTTTGTTTTATATCTAATGGAATTTAGCTGTATAAGGTTCTTTGGGACCTTGATATGTGGATTAAACCACTGGGAGATTATAAGTAGATTTCATCACCAGACTGTAACCTATGCCCTGAGATGAAGATGAAAATTCCTTTCCCTGAACAATCTTATGATTATCCCCATGGTCTGGCTTGAGGTGCAAACAAAACCCTTCTCCGTTGACACCCAACATGCAGCGAGCCAAACAATGCCTTAATTGCAGGATGACTTAGACTATGAAGGGAAATAAGCAGCAGAAGAAAGCTGAACAGAACAGATAATACCAAAATACATGGAGGCACCAAATTTTATTGAAAATAAAAGGATGTAAACCCCTTCTTATTTGTCTCGAGTTATTGTGATTAAAAGAATCAAAATGAAGTCTGTTCCAAATAAGAGAAGCATCCATAATTTCAGCCATTTCTGAACAAGTTAGAAAACACATTATACTACAATTGAGAAAATTATTAATTTGCCTGACAAAACTGAGAATGCTCTAAAAAATATATGGAGTACAAATGCAGAACTGGATATATTAAAAACAAAGCACTTATTTGTTGAGTCTTTATGTAGTTAAGAGAATTGGCTTTAAAACAGACCTATTGCCTAATCTCCACTTTCTCTCTTAATATGAGTATGAATATAAGCTTGTTTTGATTTGATTTTAATTATTTACTTACTTTTTGAATTTTGGGGGATGTTATTAGTTAATTAAACCATACTGGTTGCCCAGCCATGGTGACTCAGTGGTTGAGCGTCAACCTATTAACCAGGGGGTCACAGTTTGATTCCCAGTCAGGGCACATGCCCGGGTTGCGGGCTTCATCGTGCAGGAGACAGCCAGTCAATGATTCTCTCTCATCACTGATGTTTCTATCTCTCTCCCTCTCCCTTCCTCTCTAATCAATAACAATATACATTTAAAAATATATATATATATACAGGCTACAAGTATTTAACTAAATAAAACATCACCTGCATACTGCATCATGCTCTCAACAACCAAAGTCAAGGCTCTTGCCATCCACAATTATCCCCGCTTTGCCCAATTCTACCTCCCACCACAACTACTTTCCCCATACTGTTGTCCATGACTATGTGACACATATATTTTTTGCTTAATCCTCTCATCTTTTTTCACTCATTCCCCCAACCACCCTTCCCTCTGAGAGCTGTCAGTCTGTTCTATGTATATATGCTGTTTCCATTTTCTTAAATTATTTTATTGACCTATCCCCGCTTTGCCCAATTCTACCTCCCACCACAACTACTTTCCCCATACTGTTGTCCATGACTATGTGACACATATATTTTTTGCTTAATCCTCTCATCTTTTTTCACTCATTCCCCCAACCACCCTTCCCTCTGAGAGCTGTCAGTCTGTTCTATGTATATATGCTGTTTCCATTTTCTTAAATTATTTTATTGACCATATTCCACATATAAGTGAGATCATATGGTATTTTTCTTTCTCTGACAGGCTTATTTCACTTAGCATATTTCTAGGTCTTGGCTTATTTCACTTTGCATAATTTTCTCCAGATCCTTCAATGCTGCCTCAAAAGGGTAAGGGATTCTTCTTTTTTACTGCTGCATAGTATTCCATTGTGTAAATGTACCACAACCTTTTTATCCACTCCATCTCATCGAATGATTATATACAGGTGTCCCAAAAAAATGCATACAGACTTTGAATAATTATTAATTCCAGCAAACCATCTACTGATGGGCACTTTGGCTGTTTCCAGATCTTGGCTATCTATATATATAAAACCCTAATATGACAATAGACCAAATGGCAGAACAACCAAACAACCGAACAACCAGTCGCTATGACATGTGCTGACCACAGGGGCACATGCAGAACATGGCAGGCGTCGGCACCAGGCAGCAGAGCACGGAACATGGTGGGCATCAGCTGCAGCAGGATGGTGGAGCAGGTGAGCAGGGGGGCGCCAGAACAAGGCAGGATGCCAGTCACTGTCATCAGA
>NW_006290028.1:1111626-1115488 GCF_000327345.1 Myotis davidii | reverse complement strand
GGCCAGCAGCCGCCTCTCACACCTACTGCTGGTGCCGGCCTCGCTCGCACCCGCTGCTGACACCGGCCACAATCGCTCTGCGCCATCAGGAGGTTTGAGCGGGGCTGGCACCATCAGCACGTGAGAACGGTGGCAGTGGGAGCGGGGCTGCCGGCAGAGAGGGGACCCGGGGCTATGATGGGAGGGGCCAGGCAGGGGCGCAGAGGATGGGCCGAGACCTGCCCCTGTGCCACCACAGCCTCATGGCCCACAGTTCCTTTTAAGGTGCATGAATTCATGCACTGGGCCCCTAGTTATAAATAACACTGCAATGAATGAGAGAACTTTAAGGAATAGATTTCAGAAACCAGTATTTATTTTCAAGTATGAAAATAGTCTTTCTTCAGTTGATAAGTGGCAAAAATAGTGCACATTACTTAGCACTGACTTATTTTTTAAAGAAAGTACTAAAAATACCTTTGAAAAGGAGTCTGGTACTGATGACCTAATGTTCTATGTTAATTTTTGTCCTCATACTGTTATACTATATCATCATCTTTATTTCTAGAAATGAATTTTTCAGACCTAATAGCATATCTACAAAGAGAAAAACCAACAGGTTTCCTGCTAAAAGGAAGTAACATGTGTGCTGATGGAGTTCATTCAGAAAGGAGTTCACACTAACTCCTACTATTCTCTCCGATATCCACCTCCTCATTGAATTCTTTTGACATTTTATTTCCAAATACATATGGTGGAAACTTTTAAAGGGAAAAATGATGTAGTAGAAAATAAACTTGATAAAGACTAGGAAAAATAAATACACATAAAATGTTTTTCTGAAACATTTAAATCTGTACAGAAGTCTCCACGTAATTCTGCTTTTTAATGAAAATGTTCCATATCTCAGAGATTCCAAAGATATCAAATGATGCGGTAGTTGCTATAGAAACTATTCTCTTTTAATGAAACTCAGATTAAATAACTGCATAAAACAAATTCAAATTTGAAATGCAATTACTATTCTAAAGCATATTTACATATTTGATTTTATAGTGATTACAGAAAATAAGATAAAATATTAAGAATACCTTTTACATGTGCAAAACCCATGGCAGTTACAAATTTAATTCTAACTCTGCCCTTACTACTAAATACAATAGTGTTGGGTATAATAAAATTCTATTTTATAACAAAAACTCATACAATCTCTGTACCATTCTACTGCTACTTGGAAGAATGCTAATTTGCATACAGTGAATTTATCATTTTGCATAAATGGTGTAAACTCAGGGCAAGTATAAAAGATTCCCTAAAAGTTTGTTCTAATCAGATCAATATTAAGAAAATGGTCAGTACCCTGGCCAGGTGGTTCACTTGTTTGGACCATCATCCCACACACCTAAAAACTGCAGGTTTGATTCCTGGTCAGGGCACATACAGGAGGCAACCAATTGATGTTTCTCTCTCACATCTATGTTTCTCTCACATTGATGTTTCTCCCTCTCTTAGTCTCTCTCCCCCTCCCTCCCTCTCTCCCTTCTTCTCTAAACATATCCTCAGGAGAGAATTCTTTAAAAAAAGAAAGAGAATGGCCAGCAAGTAACCACTGAAATTCCACTGCAGGTGACTTGACATAATGAAGAAGAAGTGTTCTGCCTACCTAGCATTTTCTCCTGGCATGCAGAGCCAAGGTCAAGACTCCCAAGGGTTGGATACTCCTGTCTTATCATTTGCATATAAAAGCATAGTGGAATATCATGGGCTTTGAAATCAAACTGACTAAGCTTCAAATCCTAACTCTAACATTTATAAGCTATATGCTGAGCAAGACTTAACCTCTCTAAACCTGTAAAATAAAGAAAATACTTGCCTTACAGGAGTGTTGCAATCTACATATATATAAAAGGCTAAGCGATCATCCGACCAGCCAACCGGCGGTTAAGTATGACACTCACTGACCACCGGAGGCAGACGCTCAATGCAGGAGCTGCCAAACTGCAGTGACTTGGCAGCAGTGGTTCTCGGATGACACACCCAAAACCAGAGAGAAGGGAGCCTGATTCCAAGGTGCGTCACCCGAGAACCACCCTCTCGCAATCCAGGACCCCTTGGGGGATATTGGAGAGCCAGTTACAGCCTGATCCCTTCAGGCCATGTTGAGGGACCCCACCTGCTGGAGGGACCCTGCTCATTCCGCAGATGCCCTTGGAGCCACAGCACCGCCCCAGGTGCAGCCAGCCAGGTAGGGACCACAGGAGGTTGGCTCCAGCCCATCTTGCCCAACCCTGCCCCACCAGGCACCTTCTAATTAATTTCCTTTCAATGTGCATGAATCTCTGCACTGGGGCCCTAGTAATTAATAATATTTTGTGTACAAAGCCTAGCATGGTTTTTGTACATATCTGGTGTTCACTGCCTGACAGTTTCTAATATTATTACTATTACCACTACAACAATTATATTACTACTATTGCTGATAAAAGTACAACAACAACAAAGCAAAGCCATGGTAACCTTTTGGATTTTGTGGTTTTTTTTAACATGTCTGTACAGTCTTCCTGATGGGTGCATTGAAAGGCAGGGTAAGGGGTGCCAATTGTGGCTGTTTAATAGAACTGGCTGTAATCTAACTGTGGAGCTGACCTTCTTAGGTTTATCTCAATCTCCTGCTTAACTCAGAAGTTCCTTTGTCAGATACTTCATTCTGGAAGAATTCCCCAAAGTAGAGCCAACTAATACTATTTAATAATTATTAATTATTAAATAGTAATTAAATAGAATTACTATTTAATTCGCTTTTTAAATTTGAATTGGAGAATTGTTATTCACTCATTGTTTCCTCAGACAGGACTTCCATAACCATATATACTCTTTCTATATTAGCATATGCATATGGATAGCACTTTTCTCAAAATATTTTGTATTGTGGCACGCCGATTGCATTATTGCCCCCATTAATGGCCATCTATCTTATATAATAAAGAGGTAATATGCAAATTAACACTCACACAGGGGGGCAGTGAGGGGCAACTAGGCTGGCAGGGGTAGCATTTGGGGGTTATCAGGCTGGTGAGGAGGGGGGAGTTAGGGGCAAACAGGCTGACAGAGGGGGGCAGAGTTGTGGGTGACCTGGCCAGCAGGGAGGCAGTTAGGGGTGATCAGGCCGGCACGCAGAGGCTGTGAGGGTGATCAGGCCAGCAGGGGGGGCAGTTAAGGGCAGCTAGGCAGGCAGGCAGATGAGCGATTAGGAGCTAGCAGTGCAGGATTGTAAGAGGGATGTCCGACTGCTGGTTTAGGCCCAATCCCCAGGATCGGGCCTAAACTGACAATCATATATTCCCCCAAGGGGTCCTGATTGGAGAGGGTGCAGGCTGGGCTGAGGGGACTCCCCCACATGCACAAATTTCATGCACCGGGTCTCTAGTATATACATAAAGCTAATATGCTAAGTGTCCCTACAACCATCCAACCGGTCACTATGATGCACATTGACCACCAGGGGGCAGATGATCAACACAGGAGCTGCTGTGACGCACATTGACCATTTACAAAGAAATGGCACCGCGGACCTGGCACCAACAAAGCAACACTCAGATTCCCCAAGTGGGAAACAGGCCCCACCACCACCCCAGAGCAACACCCCACCAAATCGCAGTCAACGCTGCTGAGGCCCCTTGGCGCAAAATGCAGCCCACAGCCCAGCACAACCCGGAAACAGTGGCTGTGGGCGCCGGGTAATGACATCAATAGCAGCGCCCAACTTCCTCTCCCTAGCAACTAGCCTCCTTGGAGTTTCTTCAGCACAGGAACACGACTTGCTTTACAGCCAGGTGCAAACCTTTTACAATTTAACCAAATGTCAGTGAAGCGTTTTCCCGTG
>NW_006290028.1:1096756-1111443 GCF_000327345.1 Myotis davidii | reverse complement strand
TAGTAACCATATAGCTATATATGGCTAAGTTGACTCGCGCACGCGTGATACATATAAAGCTCTTGCTGACGCCAATCGCACACATGTGTTTCAATCTGTCATTGTCAATCATGAATTTGGTTGACACTTCTATTATAGAGAAATGGTGAATAGCAATCGATATTAAAATATTTCTTCTAAAAAATAAAAAAATAAAAATATTTCTTCTAATTAATTTTCTTTCAATGTGCATGAATACATGCACCAGGCCACTAGTCTATAACAGAAAAACCCCTTTTTTCATCAGAGGTATTTTTTCAAGAATCTTCTATCTTACTATTCTCACCTGAACTCATTAATTTTCTAGGCCTGCTGCTTAGTCATCAACTTCTGATTTTCCTTCACAATCTTCTGGGATTGGATCCACTTTTCTCTTTCTTCACATTGTCCTTAATTTCGCTGGTATATGTCCCCAAGTAACTTGCTGACATAGGAAGCCTCAGAGATACAAATTCTGACTTACTACATCTCTGAACATGACCTTAATCTACCCTTTCATTAACTGAAAGTTTGTCTGGAAAGAGAATGGCAAGTTGAAAATATTTTCTTCCAGAACCTCAAAGGCACTATTCCACTATTTTCTTGTCAAAGATGTACAAAAACAATTTTATATCAGTGTTGTCTATAATGGACAAAACTAAAAACCTAAATGTCCATCAATAGGGGAAAATTAAATAAATTATAGTGTATCTATACTGTATCCAATCATAAAACATAATAATGTGAAAATATGAAAACATTTTCATAATAAACAGCTGTGTTTTCTTAAAACTGGTTATAAAAGATTATACATACCTCATTTTAGGGAAGTCATAAATAAAATATACATTGTTTATACATGAACATACATACACCTCAGATGCATGGATAAAGTATATATACCAAAATATTAATAGTAGTTATATTAAAGAAAATTTATTTACAGGTGATTTTCTTTCATATTTTCTATATTATCTGAATTTTTAACATAATGTATGTGATGCATCCTACATGATTAGTCTTTCTAAAATTGGCTTGTTTCACTTAAAATAATTACTCACGTTTCATCCATGCTGTAGCATGTGACATGACTCCCTTCCTTTGTAAGACTGAATAATATCCTATTGTATATATTCACCACATTTTCTTTATCCATTCATCCACTGAAAGACATTTGGGTTGATTTCACTTCTTGGCTATTTTGAATAATGCTGCTGTGAAGATGGACTTGAAAATATCCAAGATCCTGCTTTCAATTATTTTGCAAGTATAAATAGAAACTTTATAAACTGTTCTTCTCTTAACTAGCCTACCATATATACTGATACTCTCCATATCCTCTGTAAAACACTGTCTGATCCCATGACACATTAACTGCTCAAGGCTAACAGGCTGTTCTCAAGTGTGCCCTATGCTTCTCCTATCAGATCAAGTTGTAACGTTTCTAAGAATTCAGTTTTATCTGCTACCAAGACTATTTATGTCAGTTGTACTTGTAATTGTAATTATTTTAATTAAATGTTATATAAACTACTTAGATGTTCTTTACTATTGTAATTTTTAAAGAGAAAAGAATCTAAAAATAGTGAATGATGAGATATATTCAAGATTAAGTAGTTCCCAAAACTACATAAAACTTAGTAAAATTAAAATTTACTAATACTTTAAACACCTACTTTGATAATATTTTTTCAATTATTTTTATATTTATAGAAATTGACAAAGGAAATACTTTTAAATGTTGCAGTATAACCACAGATCATTTATGGAACTTGGTTGGGCTGTATGCATATCACCAGTACTCCCATTCCTTGAATCACAAGTATTATTCTAAAGCAAATGAATAGTAAATGAAATTCAAATACTTCTAAAATCATAAAAATTATACTACTAAATAGAGTCCTTGATGAAACTTTTACATTAAATGTAAGTAGATGTCAAATTTTGAATGAGCAATATTATGACTTTCAAAAAATCCTTTTTTACAACTTGATGAGAACATAAATCTCATTGTAAATAAATTACTAGGAATATATCAACAACAAGACTCTAATGCCATGTTCTACTGAAACTTGAAAGTCATATACTAACAATCAAAGGATTAGGGAGAAAATTCCTAAATCAGTCAACATCACACCATACTAAACATTTATTTAGTATAAAAGGATACATATAAGAAGCAAATACTGCTGAATAAATGAATAAAGTAAATATCACATTCTGTACTTCAGGGGATTTGTAAACTATCATAAACAACTCATGTGTTTATCATTAATGAAGGAAGTTATATTTAATGCGTAAAATTTTGGGGGTACTCAAAATATTAAATAGTTGTTTTGTTTATTGCCCATACTCTACCAAAGAATTAAAACAAGAACACTGCAATTTTTAAAGCTAAAGAGAATCTGGTGATCATCTAAATAATTTATTAATCACAAATAAACAAACTAAAGATTATAGATAGATAAACTAAAGACCACGGGTATGAAATAACCTGACCAAGTTAACATAATCTATCCTCTTGTTAAATCTGGTATGTTGAACACTGGTATTTATCACAGCTCCCTTCTGAAAACTTCACTAAAATGACAGGAATGAAAAAAATGAAAAATGATAAACCCAAAGTTGGGGGAGGGAGTGGGAGAGGAGGTGATGGCAATAAAATTTTGGAAGCTGAAAAGTTAACAGACAAATGGCAACTAAAAAGAACAAAGAACTTAAAAGAACAATGGAAGCTCAAATCTATGGTGGGAGTAGAGCAAAGCCCAGAACAGGCTGATTCTCACTATAAAAATGCAGAATCCCTCTGAAAATGGAAGTGCAGGTGAAGCTAAAAGCTAATGGAAGTGCTGGTTCATAAACTAAGAAAAATGTACTCTTCAGAGCACCGCCCTCACCCCCACACAGTCAAGAAACTGCCCTTCTCCCATCTTGGCAAAAGATCATTTAAGCTTTCTAAAACTTCAATACATTGGGCAGAACATACTACACAACTCCCAAACCTCAGTAGTTTGGTACAATATTTTATTCTTATTCAGATGAGCAACTCTTTAGGGAAGCTATCCTCCACATGCTGGTCATTTCACCAGGCACACATCACATAACTGCCATGGTAGGAGTGAATCCCAAACCAACAATTAAATGCTTCTGCTCAGAAGTGATTCACATCAACTCTACTTGCTTTTCATTAGCCAAAGCATATCACATGAACACATTTAGCTTCAAAGATAGGAGGAGAACTAGAAATATTTGTGAGAAGCATTAATGTTTACTATAATTGGACTTTGGAATTAAACACCAGGTGATGCTAAAAGTGGGGAAAACCTTATTGAAATTGGGAAGATTAAGTGAAAGTCTATCCACTAAATCGTAAGTTTCCTGGCCCCCTTCCCTCACCCACCAACAAGAATTCTTGCAGCCCAGCTCTTCTCTATTAGGCAGAAAATTAAAGCGTTCTTTTCTGGGAAAAACTATTTATCAAAGAGAATCTATGAATACTAACAGTATAAGGTCCCAGAGAATGGCCCAGCCTAATCATCCTCCCTTCAGTCAAGTAAGTTTTACAAACACAAAAGTTCTAATCAGCTTTTCATTGTCTCACTTTTAAGTATGGGAGTACAGACAGAGATCACCTCCAGACATTACTGGGAAATCTCTAACACAAAAATAAATAAATAAATAAATAAATAAAAGGGAGAAAGAATACAGAGAAATAAAAACAATACAGTGAATTAAAGGAATGCTCATTATACATATAGGGTGTCCCAAATTTGAATGATTGTGAACTCAGTGTTTATTAACACAAAGTTCATTTTCAAATTTTAAAAGAATCTACAGAAATGAATAATTTGTTTTGTCAATGCCTGTTTTCAAACTGATCACCGTTCCAGTCCAGGCACTGCTGATAATGTGAAGCAATGGAATCACAAACATCAAGAATCATTTCATTTAATATTTGTGCTCAATTCATCAACTGTTTCCGGTTTTGTACTATAAACTTTTATATAGCCCCATAACTCTGGTGGCACTTTAGGATAAATTTTCTTTGTTCAAAGATTAGTCTGGCTTCACCCATTATTTCAAATCAGTTAAACCCAAAAAGGGGTGAAAATTGAGTGAGTTATCAGCTGTTAAACTGTGTATACATGTTTTGGAGGCACCCTGTATATACATATATTCATGCATGTTTGTATAATGAGACCATCACAGCTATCACAGGATATTTCACAAATGAAACAAAAGAAGGACATTATCAAAATAGGCCAGTCAAAAGACAAAGCCCATTTGGATATGAGTATGGGGCTCAGAAGAAAAGTCTAGGATGGAATAATCACTGCCCAGATAGAAACATAAGATTAAAACTATGGGTTTGATGGGATTATTCAAGAAGAGGACATAGCACAGCCTGTGTTGCTCAGTGGTTGAGTATCAACATATGAATCAGGAGGTCATGGTCAGGGCACAAGGCTGGGGTTGCGAGCTTGATCCCCAGTGTGGGGCATGCAGGAGGCAGCCAATCAATGATTCTCTCTCATCATTGATGTTGCTCTCTCTCACTCTTCTTCTCCCCTCCTCTCTGAAATCAATAAAAATATATTTTTTAAAAGAAAGAAAAGGACATAGATCAAGAAAAGAGAGTTAGCAGTAGAATCTTGGCAACACTAGGATAAATAAACAGGAGTCAATAAGACTAAGAAAACACATCTAAATAAATGTTACCTAAAATCACTCATTCTCTCTCTCAACCAGCATTTCTTGCCCGCGTAGAGTCCTCTGTGCTTAGAAAAGACATGTTATAGAAGCTAAAAGGAAATTATTAAAAGATAGAATAAGTAATAGAAAGGGCCTAAGAAACTTGGAGTTTAGCAATTAGGATGTAATTACTGACCTTAAAGAGTACATTTTCCTTACAGCAATAGGGGTGGAACTTGGATGGTGAGTTGAGGATGTGAAGTGATGAAAAAAAAATCACAAATACAGTAGTTCCCCCCTTGCACATGGTTTTGATATCTATGGTTTCAGTTACCCACAGTCAACTGCAGTCTGAAAATACTAAATGGAAAATTCCAGAAATAAACACTAAGTAAGTTTTAAATTGTGCACTATCCTGAGTAGTATGATGAAATCTCACATGGTACCACTCCATCCAACCAGGATGTGAATCATCCCTTGGTCCAGTCTATCCATGCTGTATAAACTAACCACCCATTAGTCACTCAGTAGCCCTCTCAGTTACCAGATTAGTTATCAGATATTTAAAGAAACAGAGACCACAGTAACATAAGTTTTATCAGTATATTGATATAATTGTTCTATTTTATTATTCATTATTGTTGTTAATCTCTCACTGTGCTTCATTTATAAATTAAACTTTATCATAGGTATGTACGTCTAGGAAAAACAGTATATACAAGATTCAGTACTATCTGCAGTTTCAGGCATCCACTGGGGATTTTAGAACATATCCCCTGTGGATAAAGGGGGACTACTGTATAAACTGTTTCAAAAGGCTTCGCTATGAAGCAACAGCTAAAGGGGATACTTGTTTGAGGAAAGAATTTGTGGTTCTGCAGATGACAGATACTTATAAGAATGCTTACATGCCATGAGGAAGGAGCCAGTTGTAGATAGAGGTCTTTCAGCATGCCCTTTAACAACTTACGGGTTTGCTGCTCAGCTTTTCATAAACGCTTGCTTGCTTAAAGTATCTCTTCTTACCTATAGCTGTTTAGCTCTTTGAATGTAATGACCCTTGATCTTCAATACTTCTTTGAATCATTTAATAAGAACAGTACCAATTATACCATATTTTATAACACTTTAAAATCAACCATGCTGTTGTTGATCCTCAGAAATAATATTTCTCTATTTACAGGTAAGTACCTGAGGTATAAAGAGAAGAAAAAACTTTTCCCAAACTAGATAGTAGCAAGGTTCTTAGGAAAAAAGAGAGAGGCGGGGGGGAGACTAATTCCTCCTATTGTAATGCCTTGGAAATTATATCGTACTATTCCTTTATTAAGGATACTAGAGGCCCGATACATGAAATTCATGCAAGGGTAGGCCTTCCTTCCCCCAGCTGCTGGCACCAGCTTCCCTCTGGCACCCAGGACTCCGACTTCCCTCGCAGCCCCGGCTTCATCTGGAAGGTCATCTCGAAGGACGTCTGGTCTAATTAGCACATTACACTTTTATTAATATAGATTCCAGCTACCATTACAGATCAGTATGATCCTGGGACAGATTAATTTTTTAAATTCTTTTTATCTAGATATAACATACATACAGAAAAGTACACAAATCATAAGTATGAAGACCAATGTATTATCACAATGAACACATTTGCATAACAACTACCCACATCAGAAAACAGAACATTTCCAGAACCCCAAGGTCATCATACTGCCCCTTCCCAATCACTAGCTCCTACTCCTCCCCCAAAATAAGTCCTGTTCTGACTTCTAACACTATAAAGTAACTTTTACTATTCCTGGACTTTATACTAATAAAATCATATGACATATATTATTTTGTATCAACTTTTTTCACATGCTGCTGTGGTCCATTTATTCTCATGGCTATAGATTATTCAATTGTAGTAATAAATAATAATTTACCTAACAATTCTACTGTTGATGGACATTTGATTTGTTATAATTTTAAGCTATTACAAATAATATTGCTATCAACATTCTTGAATATGACTTTTGGTGCACATACATAAACATTTGAGGGAAAGGCATATACCTAACAGTGTGTCATAGGGTGTACCTGCATATGCCCAACTTAAATAGATGCTGCCAAAGTGCTTTTCCAAGTGGTTGTACAGTTTATACTACTACCAGCAGTGTATGAGAGTTTAGATAGGTCCAGATCTTGTGTGGTAGGCTCATTTTGAAAATGTTTTGCATCAATTTGTCACATTTTTATTTAATACTAGTGACCCAGCACTCAAAATCGCAAAAGACCCGGGACCCCAGACCCCACCGAGCTGCGGGACTCCCCTAGTCCCACCCTGCCACGAGACCCAGAGTCAAGTTCCCACCCACCCACATGTGCCTCGCCACACACGCAGCCTCCTGATGATAGGTCTTTGGTAGTTATGGCATTAGGGCAGCGGTTATCAACCTGTGGGTCGCGACCCCTTTGGCGGTCCAACGACCCTTTCACAGGGGTCGCCTAAGACCATCCTGCATATCAGATATTTACATTACGATTCATAACAGTAGCAACATTACAGGTATGAAGTAGCAACGAAAATAATTTTATGGTTGGGTCACGACATGAGGAACTGTATTTAAAGGGCCAGAAGGTTGAGAACCACTGCATTAGGGCCACTGGATTTTTATAATATATATTACTTTCCTTTAAAACCAAATATTTTGCTACTCTTTCTTCTTATTGAAGCCTAAAGTCCCAGAAATTTTTTATTAAACTTAATGAACTTACTTCTGAAATACCAATGCTCATAGTCAACAAAACAAAAAATATCTATATTCTTCTACATACTTTAAATACTAATATATCTCATACCACCAGTTCTCTGTTATTCCAAATTATAACCTTCCTTTTTCTTCTCATATCTCTTGGTAAGAAAATGTTTGTGTGATACCTGGAATGCCTAGCTAATATCTATCCCCCAAAGTTTACAAAAGATTTGATGGTTAGTCATTTATTCCTTTAGGAAACCACTTCCCTGCTGCTAAAGAAAATGATCTATGTACCCTAGGGGGAAAAACAGATTTATAAAACATATCGGCACATACTAACTATGATTGTCAACTATATTCATCATTTTGCAGTGCTTTGTTAGTACTCTATGCCAAGTCATTAGAGTAACACTAATTTTATCCACAAGTATAAAGAAGAGGCAGAAAAACAGTCTCAATCATAAGAGTTTTGAAATTATTTATGTCATTTTCTAAGAAATAAGCCAAAGAGCTTTGGTATTGTTAACACTTTTATATTAGCATTATGATAACAAGAGCTGAACTATCTAAAACAGTTCTTCCTAAAGACAAACCAGTTCAACAGTTTTTAATAATTAGGTGGCCATGCTAACATATCTTTAGAGAAGAGATTCAAGCAATCTGTTATCAGTATTCAGAAAACAAATCAAATATATTTTTCAATGCTTCTAGAAAATGTGAGAAGCTATCTAAAATAGCAATGTAACAACAAATAAAATAATGGTAAGCATTTTTGTGTTTGGTATCATTCATCTAAAATATGCCATATACATATAATGTGTAAGGTAACCACAAATCCAAAAACGTTCATTGAGCTCATACCCTGTTCAAATACTGTACAGATACTATGAACTTGAAAGTCATCTAATTCCTCACAATAAAACTTTTTAAATGTTTTTAACAAATACTTATATGTTTAGCACTATACTAAGTACTTTGCTAATATTAACTTAATCAGTTGTTAAATAATCATAGGTAAATAGTCAGAATTTGAACTCAGACAATCTACCTCGAGTTCATGCTCTTAACCACACAAATAACTGAAAATACATGTATAAGTATAATCAAAATAATTAACCTTTTTTTAATAATAAATTTGAGGTATATTTAGCCTTTTAATCATTTATTTCACGGAAATAATTCTGGGGCATTTATTTAAGGTAATAAAAGTATATATGAAGGCTCACAGGAAAGAAATATAGTCCTTTGCTATATGCATATTTAGCTTATTTAAAACAGTAAGTCACCAATTTTATAAATATATTTAGAGAAAATACAAAAATATGTCTACCTTTGAACAATATTAAGCTTATTTTAAACAGTTTAGAACTATAAAACCCAGAGAAAATAAAAATAGCTTGAACTTGTTCTCTAATTACTCTTAAGAATGCAATTGAATCAAGTTTTTATCTGCCCATTTATCTAGTCTTTTCTAAGCATACTATCTGAGAGTACCAAGAGGCAAGTTTCATTGTATTACTCTGAAGGGTAAGAGGAAATAATAGAACTGAAAGGCCATTTAGTCAATTTTCTCCTTGGGCATTTTTCCTGTTTCCCAGAACTTTGCAGAGCTACAATAGAGACAGGTCCTCACTAGCATAAACCTTTATCCCTCAATGATATAGAGCTTTTCTGGCAAAATGAAAATATGTTGATGTTACTACTTTGTTTTGGGTTTTATTTTAATTGAGATATAACTGGCCTTTAACATTGTATTAGTTTAGGTGTACAACAAAATGGTTTGATATATGTGTATATACTGTGAAATGACTACCATAAGTTTAGTTAACACCCATCACCACACAAAGTTACAAAATGTTTTTCCTTATGATGAGAACTTTTAAGATCTATTCTCTTAGTAACTTTCAAATATATGACACAATATTGTTAACTATACTCAATATGCTACACGTTACATCACTTAAGTTAATTTTTTACATAGAAAAGCTTGCCTGTATGATGCAAAAAAAGAAAAAATGATCCAAGTCTTTGCTCTCCTGGTCTGATCGGATTTCCACTCATAATGGCTTTGCTTCCTCTGACTGGTTTCACTACCAACATAAGTAGTTCTAAATCAAATACATCTAAGATCATCACACATTACCAGAACAACTTAAAGAACATCTGAGAAAAAACTTGGTTCTACAGCTATAAAAATCACTTCAATCCTAGTTTTTTCTAAACTCAGTCTCAGTTCTTAAAAGTACTTTAAAAGTAGTAGGAGTAGTAACTGCAAGAGAATTAGTATTAGTACCAGGTTATATTTTGTGCTATGTACTTAAAAATGTTTCCTTCTCCAGAAAAACAGGGCATCACAATAGAGTAAGCTGTTAAATATCCAAATAACATCACAAAAAATGCCTTCATACCTTACATACATATAGTGCTACACAATTGACAATAGAAATAAACTAGTACGTGTACCATATATTGTAAGAAAAAAATGAGACTCTGAGTCCTTTCCATATATTATGTATGCCAAAGATCACACAGCCTGACTGCTACCACTCAAATCCTCAACTAAGTCTAGTGTAAGTGCAATGCCTCAGTTCCCAAGTAAGCTGAAAGAAATAATAGATGACTGTATATCTACATAAACTAATGGATTAATTTCTCAAAAAGCAGCACATGGTAGAGCTTTAAAAAAAAGAGGAGGCAACATATGCTCATTTTAAATGCAAAGAAGGCTGATCTGCATCTTGATGGCCTGCCCAGGAAGAAAAGGCTCTGATGGGATATCACTATTAAAGTATGATCAGGGCAGTCAGGAACAATGAGGGGACAAGCCCCAGACAGGTATGTCACATAGATAAGTAGTTTTCACAGCTTAACCTAGGCCTATACTGGTATTTATATCACCTTTTTAAATGTATTTTTCAGTTACTGCTGCCATTGTTATTAGTTTCAGATGTACAACATAGCAATGAGACATTTATATACCTTACAAACTTATTGCCCTGGTAAGTCTAGTATCCACCTGGCACCACACATAGTTATTACAATATTATTGACTATATTCCCTATGCTGTACTTTATATCCCCATGACAATTTTTATAAATGGCAATTTGTGCTTCCTACCCCCTTTCATCTTTTTCACCCAACCTCCCAACCCCTCCCATCTGGTAACCATCAATTTGTTCTCTGTATCTATGAGTTTGTTTCTGTTTTAATATTTATTTTTTAGATTCCACATGTAAGTGAAGTCAAATAATATTTATCACTTCCTTATTTCACTTAGCATAATACTCTCTAGGGCCATCCATGTCACAAATGGCAAGATTTCATTCTTCTGCATGACTGAGTCATATTCCATTATACATATGCACCACATCTTCTTTATAAAAGCAACTTAGGTTGTTTTCATATCCTGGCTATTGTAAATAAGGCTGCTATGAACATAGGGGTGCATAAATGTTTTCAAATTAGTGTTCTAGATTTCTTTGGATAAATATCCAGAACTCTTTTTGACATCACTCTTAGCAATATTTTTAGTCTCCTCCGGCAAGGGAAACAAAAGAAAAAATAAACAAATGGACTACATGAAACTAAACAATTTTTGCCCAGTGAAGGAAACCATCAACAAAATGAAAAGACAACTCACTGACTGAGAGAAAATACTCACCAATGATAAATCTGATAAGGGGTAAATTATCCAAAATAAATAAAGAGCTCACATAACTTAATGCCAAAACATTCAAACAATCAGATTTAAAAATGGGCAGAGAACATGAATAGACATTTCTCCAAAGAAGACAAATAGATGGCCAACATATATATGAAAAGATGCTCAACATCACTAATCTTCAGGGAGATGTAAATTAAAATCACAATTCGATATCACCTAAGAATGGATACTGTCAATAAGTCAGCAAACAAGTGGTGGCCAGACGTGGAGAAAAGGGAACCCTCATGCACTACTGATAGGATTATAAATTGGTGCAGCCACTATGGAAAACAGTATGAAGGTTCCTCAAAAAAATAAAAATAGAACTACCCTATGACCTAGCAATTCCATTTCTGGGTATTTATCTGAAGAATTCCCCTTTGTTTTAAATCAAGAGATGTTGCTTTGCTGATTTAAAAAGAAAAATCAAAAAGCTGTATGTCCATAACTCTGCTCTTTAAAAATAAGTTCACGGATGCCTTAGCTAGCTTTGCTCAGTAGAGAGAGCCTCAGGCTGTGCGCCAAAGGGTCCCAGGTTCGAATTCCAGTCAACGGCACGTACCTCGGTTGCAGATTTCTCCTTGGCCTGGGCCCTGAACAGGGCTCGCACAGGAGGCAGTCAATGGCTGTGTCTCTCTCACATAGGTATTTCTCTCTATCTTTCCCACTCTCTTCCACTCTCTCTAACTATCAATGGAATCCTTAGGAGAGGAAAAAAAAATTTTTTTTAAAGAAAGAAATTCAGGGAGAAGGAAGATGGGGACATAGATACAGAATAACCACCATCCAGAACCACTAGAAAGCTGGCTGAATGAAAGTCCTACAACTAGAGAAGTAAAGAAGAAAGCACACTGATACTGATAGGAGGTGCAGAGGCATAGAATGGGCTGGTCCAGTACCCATGTGTGCTGCTTTTTTAATTAGGAGGGAGAACGTCTCTGCAGAGGCCATCCGGAAAGGGGTCCCAGACCCACACCAGACCCCCTAGCCCAGGGTCCCAAAGTTGGGAAAAGAAGTCCCTATGGGCAGTAAGGATTACGGGCTGTAAAAACCAGTACGGATTGGGGCTCAGTAACACAGAGGCTGCTGGAGACCTAGCTGTTCCTCTTAAAAGACCTGCACCACAAACTGAACTTACAACGTTCCACTTCCACTGAGCTCCAGAACCAGGGTGAGGCTCTTAAGGGGCACAGACACACATGATGAGGAACTGGACTGTCAGGCATCAGAACAGGAATTCAAGGGCAGCTTTCTCCCAAATGGAAGTGCTCCCAGGGATAATTGTGCCTATGCCAGTCTAGTCACAGGGCTGACTGCCAGCCATTTCTGTTTGCTGTGTCCTGATGATTCCCTAAGACTATGGCTCATCCAATTTACAGCCCCACCCAAGCTGTGTATATGGATGGCCTGTCCTTGCTCAGGCTAAAATTTCTCAAACCAACTGCAGCTGGGTCAGGGAGCCCCAAACATATCAATAAAAGGCCCAAGACCCAGCACCACCACCAGCCTGCCTTGCTTCATAGCTTGGCCTCACCTGGGCACTCCCAAACGCAACACAAAGAGGAGGAATCTGAAAATCTCTCTGTAGCTCCAGTTGGGTGGCCACAGGCAGTAGCTGACTCTGCACTTCCCTGGAGACCCAAGAGCCAGTGTACCCAGTGGTCACTGTCATTGTCAGATCATACCAAATTATAACTCTACACATCCATAAGCGAACACTCAAGGGGCAGACTCAGTGAGCACCAAATCCACACTGAAGCAAGTCCTGCTCCATAGGGGTATCTTCTGCACAGCAGCTCTCCCACTGTAGTCATAACTGGTCCTCACAGCCAACTGGCCTGTAGGTCACTTCCTCTCAGTGACACCGACAGCAATCAAGTCTCAAACGCAACAAGACTGTGCTCACAGCCCACAAAGGGATGCACCTAGAGTTCCCAGCTCAGGTGACTAGGGAGGCTGAGCCACTGGGCCCTACACAAGACCACTCTATCAACTCAAGGGGACATAGCAGCTCTACCCAATACATAGAAACAAACACAGGGAAGCAGCCAAAATACAGAGACAAAGAAACATGTCACAAATGAAAGAAATGGAAGAAAGCATACTGGATATAGAGTTCAAAACCATTTTTATAAGGTTACACAAGAATCTTCTAGAAACCTCCAAAAAAATGAAAAAGGACCAGTCAGAAATTAAGCATACACTGACTGAAATAAAGAATAGCATACAGGGATTCAACAGTAGAGGATTCTGAGAATCAAATCAACAATTTGAAATATGAGGAAGCAAAAAACACCCAATCAGAAGAGCAAAAAGAAAAAGAATCCAAAAATATGAAGATAGTGCAAGGAGTTTCTGGAACAACTTTAAGTGTACCAACATTTGAATTCTGGGGGTACCAGAAGAAGAGAGAGAGCAAGATATTGAAAATCTACTTGAAGAAATAATGACAGAAAACTTTTCCTACCTGGTGAAAGAAATAGACTTACAAGTCCAGGAAGCACAAAGAGTCCCAAACAAGAGGAACCCAAAGAGGACCACACCAAGACACATCATAATTAAAATGCCAAGGGCTAAAGACAAAGAGAGAATCTTAAAAGCAGCAAGAGAAAAGCAGTTAGTTAACTACAAGGGACTCCCCATACGGCTGTCAGATGATTTCTCAACAAAAACTATGCAGTCCAGAAGGAAGTGGCAAGAGATATTCAAAGTGATGAATAACAATCAAGAGTACAGACAGTCCTCGGGTTACATCAGACTCAACATATGTCCTTTCGTGGTTACATTGCCATCTCCCATTTATTTATAAAAAAAAAATCCATCATTTCAAATTATGTACATACGTGCTTTATGTTTTTTATTATTTATATACCGCAAATAAAGGTCAGGAATTGTTATCTTTCTTTTAAATTTTTTTTTACTGTTTCATTACATTACTGCTGTGTATGTGCTCCATGTGAGTGACATAAGTGCTTATGTAGGTGGGTTCTGACTTATGGCGAAAATTGTGTTACGCTGCACTGTAGGAATGGATCTCCAATGTAATCTGAAGATCTACTGTACTCTATCCAGCAAAGTTATCATTTAGAATTGAAGGTCAGATAAAGAGCTTCACAGACAAGAAAAAGCTAAAGGAGTTCATCACCGCCAAACCAGTATTATACGAAATGTTAAAGGGTATTCTTTAAAAAGAGGAAGAAGAAAAAGATAAAAAATATAAACAACAAAATGGCAACAAATACATACCTACAAACAATTAAGTCTAAAACTCAAAATAAACAAATAAGAAATCTAATGAACAGAATAAACTGTTGAATAAAATAGAATTAGAGGCATGGAAAAGGAACAGACTGATGATTATCAGAGGGAAGGGGGGGTGGAAGGGCAGGAAGAGATTAAACAAAGATCTTATATCCATATATGCATTACCTATGGACCTAGACCAGTTGTCAGCAAACTGCAGCTCGGTAAACCGTGGCTCGCGAGCCACATGTGGCTCTTTGGCCCCTTGAGTGTGGCTCTTCCACAAAATACC
>NW_006290028.1:1093304-1096548 GCF_000327345.1 Myotis davidii | reverse complement strand
GTGTGGAGGGGGAAATGGGGGGGGGGGGGAAAAGGGACATCTGCAATAATCTCAACAATAAAGATTTTTTTTAAAAAGTACAAATTCGTAGTTGCAAAATAGTCGTGGGGAAGTAAAGTTCAGCATAGGGAATATAGTTAATAATAGTATAATAATTATATATGGTGCCAGGTAGATACTGGAAATAATGGGGGAACACTTTATAAAGTATACTAGTGGCCCAGTGCACAAAATTTGTGCACATTAAAAGGGAATTAATTAGAGGAAATATTTTAATATTGCTTATTTGCCCTATCTCTATAATAGAAGTGTCAGAGACAAAAGAAAATTAGTAAAATGTATATGAAAATCTTCCTCCTGTCAGAGTCTGGGACATGCCGCGGGACCCAGAGTCAAGTCCCCACCTACCCACATGCACCTCAAAATCACGCGAGAGCCAGACCTGGCTGGCCCCACCCCCAGTGGGCGAGATTCAGTCCCAGCTGGCCCCACCCATCAAGCCCCACCAGGCGGGGGGGCGCGGCCTCAGGACCCCATCAAGCCCTGCCGGGTGGATGCAGCCTCAGGTCCTCGGTCAAGCCCCGCTAGGCAGGGGCACAGCCTCAGGTCCCCCACCCTGGCCCGGTGCCACACAGCTTCAGGTCCCTGCTGATTGCTTGTTACAGCGCGTTACTGGAACCCTGCCTCTGCTGTGGGCGCAACAATCTTGTGACGGCATGATGGAGTGAGGGTCAATTTTCATATTACCTCTTTATTACATAGGATGATTGTCTAACCAATATGCTGTATACCTGAAACTAATATAAAATAACATTGAATGTAAACAGTAATTAAAAAATAAAAATTTTTAAAAAGAGAAAAAAAGAAGCTCAGTCCTAGCCAGTTTTACTCGGTGGATAGAGCGTCTGCCTGCTGACCGAAGGATCCCAGGTTCGATTCCAATCAAGGGCATGTACCTCAGTTTCAGGCTCCCCCCCAGCCTGGGCCCTGGTAGGGACTCATGCAGGAGGCAATCAATTGATGTGTCTCTCTCACACTGATATTTCTCTCTGTATTTCCCTCTCTCTCCCACTCTCTCTAAAAGTCAATGGAAAAAATATCCTCAGGTGAGGATTAAAAATAAAATAAAATAAAATAAAAAATAAGAAGTTCAAATATAAAATACTATTCTAATCAGTTCTATTATTCTGAAATGTTCCAGAAAGCCCCAAAATATTATCACTTCACAGTTATCTCCTCACAGAAACCACAGACCTTACAGTAGTTGAATAATATAACTACAAGAGAGCATCTTAAAAACTCAGACACTTTTTAATTCTTTCCTGGTGATTATGCCTTCAATAATATAATTTTCTATTTCTTTCTTTCCTAAAAGAGTAATTGCATGATATACTTAGAGCAGTGGTTCTCAACCTTCTGGCCCTTTAAATACAGTTCCTCATGTTGTGACCCAACCATAAAGTTATTTTCATTACTACTTCATAACTATAATGTTGCTACTGTTATGAATTGTAATGTAAATATCTGATATGCAGGATGGTCTTAGGTGACCCCTGTGAAAGGGTCGTTTGACCACCAAAGGGGTCATGACCCACAGGTTGAGAACCGCTGACTTAGAGAGTGAGGAGGTGGGGGGGATTAGAAATCATGTTAAATCTCTTACTTCTAAATATACTGTACTTATAAACTTGTAATGAAAATGTGCAAAATTAGAAAAGCTGTACACAAAATAATTTGAATATATGTAAGAATTTTATAAGTATGGTTCAAATAAAGCTTAAACAGTTTGAAATACTTATTTTCTTTATTTAAATGCCACATAATTATTTACATTTTATGACTAATTAAAACTTTATAAAATTTGCTTAATAAAGATAGCATCAGAATTAAGAAATGTGGTGATTCCCATCCATGATTGCTTTATTTTCATCAGAAGCAGTTTTCTTAGATTTAGAAAACCAATATGAATAAAAATGGATTTTAAGCCCTTATTTATCATTTTTAAAACTCTGAGGTATTTAAAAGTCAAACTTGATTTTTAGGAAATTCCATATGCATAAGTATATATTTTTTTTGCATAAGTATATTTTAAATTATATTTCCTAGACTATTTCTTCTCTTTGGCATTAAATATTTATAATACTCAAGATAGCTGGCAGTGGTAAGCAGCACATCCACTTTAGAACTGAAATACTTAAGAACCAGAGATTTCTATTGGCCTACCAAACAGATAATACCCAAGTAATAAAAAGAGAGAAAATGTTTTTTTAAAAAATGGAAGGCAGAAGGAACCAAAGATCTAGGATTTACTCTATAGGCCAATCTTTTCTACTTAACCAGAGCAATGAAAGGATAGACAAAGTCTATAGCAGAAAAACAAAAAATCCAGAAAGCTAGAGATTAAAAGTTTACAGACTTTACTAATTTCTAGTTTCTTTTAAATAGAGAATGGATGGATACATAAAAAGATAAAGAGCTTGAAAAAATTAAATTCAGCAATATAAGAACATTTACCTTGCTAGAGCAGAAGCAAAGGAATTTATCTATTCTGACAATATTTAACCCTCTTTTTGAAAACTAGTTTTATTTAAACTTCTAAAGTCTCAAAGTATGTACAGTGGGGCCTTGACTTACGAGTTTAATTCATTCCGAGACCGAGCTCGTTAAGGTGCTTGTTAACTCAAATTACTCTATCAACTCAATGCAAAAAATCAGCTGAGAGACAGCTGGTATCTCAAAAAACTCATTAGTCGGGACACTCGTAAGTCAAGGCCCCACTGTATTGTTCAAAGCAGATACTGACAGTATAAGGATGCTTTCTCTAATAAGAAAATTCATTCTCACAGTTTTAAGTGCAGGGGTAGTGTTTTCAAGGGTGGTTGGCAATGTTTTTTAATTGCTCCTTTTAAATTGTTGACAGTATTACAGATGTCTCACATTCCCTACCCCTGCCTCCCTCCACCCTGCACCTGACGCTCTAGGCCAGGGGTCCTCAAACTTTTTAAACAGGGGGCCAGTTCACTGTCCCTCAGACCGTTATAGGGCCGGACTATAGTTTAAAAAAATACTATGAACAAATTCCTATGCACACTGCACATATCTTATTTTGAAGTAAAAAAACAAAACAGGAACAAATACAATATTTGTATTTGCATGTGGCCCACGGGCCATAGTTTGAGGACCCCTGCTCTAGGCCTTCACCACATTATTGTCTGTGTCTATGGGCTATGCATATATGAATATA
>NW_006290028.1:1061528-1092577 GCF_000327345.1 Myotis davidii | reverse complement strand
GCAGGACGGTCAATTAGCATATTCCCTCCTTATTGGCTGTGGGCACCACCATCTTTGAGAGTGGGGCAGTCAATTAGCATATTCCCTCCTTATTGGCTGTGGGCACCACCATCTTTGCGACCGTGTGAGGGTCAATTAGCATATTCCCTATTTATTAGATAGGATTGGTTGATCTCTTCCCATCCTTCCCATCCTCCTCCCCTCTGAGATCTCTCAGTCTGTTCCATAGATCCATGCCTCTGGTCCTATTTTGTTCATTTTATTTTGTTCTTCAGATTACAAGTGTGATTGTGTGATATTTGTCTTTCTCTGACTGGCTTATTTTGCTTAGCATAATAATCTCCAGATCCATCCATGTTGTTGCAAAGAAAAGATTTCCCTCTTTTAGTGATGGCGAACCTATGACACGCGTGTCAGAGGTGACACGTGAACTCATTTTTTTGGTTGATTTTTTTTTGTTAAATGGCATTTAAATATATAAAATAAATATCAAAAATATAAATCTTTGTTTTAGTATGGTTGCAAATATCAAAAAATTTCTATATGTGACACGGCACCAGAGTTAAGTTAGGGTTTTTTAAAATGCTGACACGCCGAGCTCAAAAGGTTCGCCATCACTGATTTAGATCTTTTGCCCATTTTTTAATTGGGTTGTCTTCTCAGTGTTGTTTTATTAGTTCTTCCTTATATATTTTGAAAATTAATCCCTTATCAGATGTATTATTAGCAAATATGTTCTCTCATGCAGTGGGTTGCCTTTTCATTTTGTTGATGGGTGTGTGTTTTGTTGTTGTTGTTGTTTTGTTTTGTTTTGCTGTGTAAAAGTGTTTTAATGTGGTGTAGTCCATTTGTTTGAAAGTACAGATGTACAAATAGTAAAGAAAAATTTCTCACTCATTCTCTCCTTGCTTGAGAAGATATTCTGGTTCACTAATTAATTAAAACACTCATTGTCTGAGGATATAACACTTCAGATTTTTTAAAAATATATGCAAAACCTCGATTTCTATTGAGATCCTTAATTGAAGAAATTTAGCTAATTAAAAAAAATTACTGATCTAGTCACAAAATACAAATCTCCCAGTGACAGAAAAGATATAATCAGTGTGACACAATTTAAAATTAGTCCTAACTCTGCAAATGTTGATGTAAAACAAAGGAAAATATCTCTTTCTTAGGACCTTATTAAATGAGCTTCTAAGAATTAATAAAAAGAGTAACTTAGTTCATAATTCCCTCCTCAAAATATAGGGGAAATTTGTTTTTACAAAGTTGAATCTTAGACTACTTTTACATTAAATTAAAAGACCCAGTCGCTTCAGAGAAAAGAACAAATATTAGCCAACCCCTTTATTAAACCACTTGATTCTTCATCCAATTCTATAATAAGAGTGATGCTGAGCTTCATATCAAGACCCCACAACACTGATATACCTAAACAGAGATAAGGCCTTTCAGTCTTTTATAGGAAAGTTCAAAACATTTTCAACCATTTTTATCAGGCTGCAAACACTTTACTAGCATCCCTCATAATCATTGCTATTCATGTCGTGGTACACTGGTAATGACATTAGTAAAATAGAAAGTTGGAATAATACTGTTTAGGATAATACTTCCAATTTTAATTAAAAGTATTTTAAGTTCTTAATGTATTTATGACATTAGGACACAAGTCCCACCATGCTCATTTATAAAGTTGCTTTCCCTCAGTACCTGGGTTAGCTACATGATCAGAGAGGCTCTTTAAACATATATGAAGCTGCATGTCTCAGGGAATAGAAGGTATTAATTAATCCAGTGAGTTAGAATTTCTTCTCTATCATGTAAATTATGTACACCCTCAGAACCCTACTGAGTAAAGATTTAGTATCACCATTTTAAAGATGAATAAAACTGAGGCTCAGAGAAGCACTATTACACAGTAAGTGATAAAGTTGGAATTTTAAATCTTATCTGTTTAATTCCAAAACCCATGTCACATTTACTGTGTCATGTTTCCTAATGAGACAGACACTTCCAAATGAAGTTTTAAATGAGCTTATTCCATCGCCAATTCTGTTTGTATTGTATTCAATTTAGGAAATTTTGTTTTGTAAAATATCAACATTTTCTCTATATTGCCCTTCATTTGTGTCAACATCCTCAGCTTCCAATATCCTGAATTCAAACATTTAAATCATAAAAATATATAGATAAAAAATGTTTCATTCATTTGGCCACAAATAGTTATCAAATGCCTGCTACGCAGCAAGCATATGTTAATTGCTATTTTTGTCTCTACTACCTATTACTAATTTATTCCATGAGTATATAGAGATGTCTAAAATGAGAAACTTCATTAACCCCATGATTAGAGTAATTAGAAACAAATGAGCACTTACCATATTAATACATTTGTCTTCCTCTACGTAAGAATATTGGTGTTATTTTAAGTTCTACAGTGTGCCATCCCCTCCTATCATTAATGAGATTTTATATCCAGAAAATAAAGCCAGGAGGCAGAGTAGAGTAGTCCTATCAGTATGGAAGTTAGAGCCAGGTGGTTTGTTATTGGTTGTGAAATCTTAGCTACACCACTTAATCTTTCTGAACCCTAATTTTCTCAGATTAAAGCTTCAATAATTATATCCCCTTGCAAGAATTTTATATATCCTGAAAGAAACAAATAGCAAAATATTGGCTTACTGAAATAACTAACTTTAATTTAAATCACTATATTACCTGATTATTTCATTAACTATAAGGTTTCTTTTTTAAAGAGTCAAGTTGTTGGACAGGGAGAAAAATTCTGACATTCATGTCCTTGTTTTAAAGTACAATATTTAAAAGAAGAAACTTTCTTTTCTCAATCTGACCTTCCTATAGAGCTATCTATATGCATGACCAAAAAAGTTTCTGTCTGTGTACTCCTTCAGTAAATCCTTAAAATACACTTTATACAAGACATGTCCCATGAACACAATCCAGACAATTCTACATTCTCCAGAACTTGATGTCTATCTTTCTTCTGATAGCAAGTCAATTATATCAATGAAGAAAAATCAAAAAGAAAAATGTCTAATATTACTTTATGCTTAAAGCTTGCTTTTATATGTAAAGTATATATAATACATTTGAATTATTTTATATTCAAGCTTCAGTGGAACGAGGGAAAATATTTATTAGGCTCTTCAGATATATTATCTCTATTATTACAACTATCCTACAAATATCATCTCCATTTTACAGAGGAAGAAACTGACCAGAATATCTGAATCCAAGGTCAACATCTAGTTAAGTCACAGAAACAGAATTTAAATAAGGATCTGAGCCATATTTCTTTCTACTTCTCCTTTGCTAATGTATGCTTAGCTTAGAATATTTCCTGTACAGCAGGAACTTTCATCGTGGCTATTATTTCTTCAGTATGTTGTATATTTTAATACAAATAGAAAGCCAAATAATAAATCTAGATAATGCTAAAATAGCCAAAAAACTACCATCTTACTAATTATTTGCAGATCTTAGGCAAGTTGCTTAACTTCTCTGTGCCAAAACTTCTTCACATATTTATTAAATAGAGATACTACCTTAGAGAGTAGTTATAATGCTGAAGTAGATTAAGACATATAAATCACATATCACAATGTCTGGCACATAATAAACACTCCATAAATGTTAGCTATTGCTAATTAGATTTTAAAAATCACCTGAAGGACATATGTTGCATCAGATTACTTCAGCCAGCAATAGCTGGACACCTAAATCCAAAATCAGTCAATCCTACACTGGCTTATCATCTAAGACATGACCTGATGGGAAAAGATGATGTGTGTCAATCAGATTCTCTCTCTTAGGAATCTGAATTAAGACACAAAGATTGAGCCAGTTAATAGTAATTCAGGAGATAAATGGTTTGGCTCCTGCCTTGATCAATTGAGGTTACCAATAATGCTAAATCTATTGTTCCAGTCATCCTTTCAATACCCCTTGGCAGCATTCAATCTGTTGAGTAGGCCATTTATCTTGAAACATTTGTTTGATTGCCCTCTATCTCTCTGGTTGTACATTCTCAGTCTCTTTGGAAGGCACTAAAATAATGCAGCTACCCAACATTTCATCCTAGGCCTCTTCTCACCACACTCTTTACTCTCCCTCATGGGAATTTCACCCACACTGTGAGTTCAGTAATTATTTCTATGCCAGCTCAGACTTTTCGTGTTCATTCAACTGCCTTGTCAAACTCTCCACTTATTTGGGTATCTCAAAGATAACTCGTACTCCATATGTCCAGAACCAAATTCATGATCTTTCCTCTCAAACCTATGTCAGGTTCCTTCCAGGGCTCCCTATCTCCATAATGGCACCACCAACAATCCAGCGACACAAATTAGAAAATTAGAAGTATGCCTGATACGTCCTTCTTCACCATCTCCATTTTTCATGAAGTCCTATTAATTTTATCTCTTCAACATTTCTTAATTCCTTCTCTCCATCTCCACTGCTACCTTCTAACAATTCTCCCTATGTCCACTCTTGTATCTTCTGTGCTCTCCATACTAGAGCCAGAGTTTTATTTTTTTTTTTTCCTAATCATGTCATGCTCCCACTTGAAAGCTGTCTATGGCTTCCTATTATTCCTAGGATTTTTTTTATCAAAATTTATATCATAGCTTGTAAGACTCTGCAAGATCTGCTTCAGCTTACCTCTTTTCTCCTCCTACTGCCCTATATCCTCTTAGTTCCTTAAATACAGCACATCATGTTTCGTCCAACCTTAGGGTCTTTGCACATGGTTTTCCTCTCCTGGCCCACTCTTTGCCCTTCTCTTTACTCAATCATGATTATAGCTCAGCTAAAATGCCATTTCTTCAGAGAAAGCTTCTTAAACCTCTAGACAATATCAGATCATTTAGTTATTTATTTAACAATACTTATTAATAACCTACTCTATACCAGGTACAGTTTTGGACATGTGGGATTGATAAAAACAACAAAGACCCTTGACTTCATGGATCTTACATTCTGGTGGAAGAAGACAGGCAATTAGCAATAAAAATAATAAGTACATTAAATAATACATTTGAAGGCAGTAATTCTATGGAAGGGTTAGAGGAAGAACAAGATAACAAAATTACAAGCAGGGCGCTTCCAGTGCCTAACCTGTTTCCTGGCACAGAGTTAGCACTCAATAACTATTTATTGAGTAAATGAAGGAAGGAATAAGCATGTTCAAGTTATGAGAGAATTTAAACTATGAATTGAGTAGAGGAACTACTTTTTGGAAGAAACAAAGATGGCACAAAAGAAAGAGAAACCATGCAGGTCTTGGGAGATGACGGTCGCTTGAACCATTCTTGATAGTTTCATAGTTTCTAGTTCCAATCACTGAATGGTCTTACCAAAACCACCACCTTTCTCCCCAACCCCCAAGGACTGGATAATTCAAGTGGGTCACTCTTGTAACCAAAATACCTAATCAGGACACATATACAAGATCTTGTATAACCACTTCTATCACCCACCAACACTCATATCCCCCAAACCACTGCTTTTCTATACACACCCAGATATCACTTGCATTGAGGCTCCAGTTCTTCTGTTCCCCACACATTTGAGGGACAAACTCCTTCTCACATACACAGGCCTGTAAAAATCCTTGCTGTCTTCTATGATCCTGTAAGACTGAGGTCACTCTCTCTCCAAGCACAGGCATGTCTACAAGGGGGCCGCCTCAGGAATATGGTCCTGGATCTCTCCTCCTGTGGGTCTTCTTGCCTCTTGGAGACTATCTTCCACCCAGAGATCTGTGGATATGCTCCCCTGGGATTCTGCATGACCTTCAAGCTCACTGACCCCAGACACACTCACACTCCGGCTCCAGCCTCCTTGGGCGGGGTTCTGAAGGACTGGGGCTCTTGTCCTTTTATGTTCCCACGTGAGTATACTTTTCTCTGTGACCAGGGGAGACCCTAAGGCACTAGACTTCCTCAAAACACAAATACTCGGTGTATATCCCCTTCCATGGCACTGCTGGATATTAAGTAACACTCTTCTTAAATACACCTGCCTTCCTCAGAATCAGAGCCACTCTCCCCAGACCGTGCTCTTTAGGGAGCCCCCACATTCTCCCACGGGATTGTGTATATCCTCTCCAGGACACAGTCTACCCCTATGATGAGCCCCCATCAGTCCCGTGTCCTCCCTGGGGTCCCAGCCCTTTCTAGGTCCGTGTTCACTCAGGGGTGTGCACACTCCTCCATACACCCCTGCGCCACCGGGACCCCGAGGTCCCCGCCGGCCGCTCCAGGGGTAGGCACCTCCCTTGACCCCTGACCCCGAGGTCATAGCCCCATTGCGCAAACACACGGCGGCGCCTCCTCTGCAGCAGGGCCACATACAAGCCCCCTGTCCCCTCAGGCCCGGGACTGAGGTGCAGCCTCGGTGCTTCCCCTGGCCGAACGCCCCCACAGACCTGCCTCAAGCGCCGTCTGGCTCCGCTCCGCCATTTTTTGGTGTCCCTCCGCCTCTGCGCCCACCCGAAAATCGCGGGGCAGCGGGGAGCGGGCGATAGGATCTGCGGGCCAAAGGGAGCTTGCCCAGGAAGACGCGGCGCGACGGTTGCCAGGGCAACGGGCGTCCGACTGGAGGGTGACGGGCGCGTGGCGGAGCGGGAGGGGGGTGGGGGGGAGAACGGGGCACTGGTAGGGGAACGGCAGGGCGGGAGGAAGCGGCGCTCATCCGAGGCCCCGCCCCCAAGGCCCCGCCCCCTCGGGGCCCGGGCAGCCTGGGGGCTGGGACTCAGTGGCTCTTCTTCCCCGCAGCCAGGCGTCCTGGCTACTGAGCATGCTCCGCCCCCTCTGGGGCGCGGGGACCTGACGTGCTGGGATGGCCTTCTAGGGGTCCTCGTGCTGACCACAGAGCTGGGTGGGCTGGCTTTTCTCCAGGTGCTACTCAACTTTGGGAGCTTGGGAACAGCTTCTTGATTCCCCAGCGCTTTCCACCTGACCCACCCACCGTGTACCTGGCCTGGTGGAGGTGCTGGGTAATACGTCTTCTGCTGAAATGATTCTGTGCCCACACCACCCAAACACTCAGAGGTCCAATATTCCTTGGGCATCACTGTCCGAACACTTAGGGTGTTTTATGCATTATTCACTTCTCTTTTCCTCAGTTGATGGTGCCTGGGGACCCTGATGCCTGGGGTCCATGTCTTCATCTTTGTATTCAGCATAGTGCTGTCACCAAGTGAGTGCTCAATGTTTGTGGAATGAAAAATGATTCCTAAGTTCACTACTTACTGCACATTCCGACCAGTTTTACTGGGCACTTGATTTTTCAACAAGTACCTTCTAGTTGGGCCCCGCTCCTCAAAGGCCTCTGGCTTTGGAGAAAGGAAAAGAGATAATGGCTTTGAAAGAGGTTAAGTAGTATTCCAGGTGCGACAGGATCATAGAGATGAAACTAAATTGGAGGGTGGGAGTAATCAGTGAAGACTTATGAGAGGAGTGGATACCCTAGCTGAGTCTTGAAGAATGAATAGCTGTCAGCCAGGCAAAGGAGAGGAGGAGCAGCAGCTGGGAAAGGGCTTGGCTACTGACAATGTGTTTGGGAGGTAAACCCATGAAACAGAAGCGAGGTGGAAAAAGTGAAAGAGGGATGGGGGAAAGCCAAGAAAAAAATGTGCCATTGAGCTGATGGCTTTAGTAACTGTGCTTAATCTCACCGGAGAAGCTCTGAAGCACCATGTGGAATGTGTGTCAGCGTTGTCCCAGGAAAGAACAAGGAAACTGGGTCATTTACCTCTTAATTTCCATCCCCATTGACTGAGGGTTACCTCCATCCCCTAGCTTGAAAGCTTTCACATGTCCTGGTTATGTGTGCCCAAGGCTAAGCAGCCTTATAGAGTTTGTGAGAAAGTCTTGAGGCAGGAAAACAGAGGGACCAGAAAGCTTTGGGGATGAGTTGCTGGCAACATGCATAGAACTGTTGACTCACCTGCACTGAAGTTGGGGATAAGGTGTGGGCACCACAAGAATCTTCTATAGGAAGTTACATGAAAATACCCATTGGAAATAGCCCTCACATTTGAGCAGTTTAAAATTCACAAGCCATGTCAGTATCAAAAAAATCAAGATAAAAATACCTAAGTTTCCCAAATCAATCTTAATGACTGGTAAAGACTATGAGAGCTGTAGGAATTAACTCCACTGAATACAGGAAGATGGGCAAAGGGAGTTTGAAGAGCCAGGTTTCTATTCGAACTCAGACTGCATAGCTTTATAATGTTGGACAAATAAATCACTTATAGCCATTAAGCTTCAGTTTCCTTTTCCAGCAACCTGAGACAAAGGCCCTGCCTACCACAAAGAGCGCTCTAAGTCGTAAATGGGGTGATAGGTTAAAAAGGATGTGACAAGTGTAATTCCAGTAAATACAGAAGCCAACACATTTTAGAATGATTTACTTAAACATTCTTTGATCTCTTTTCTGAGCCAGACTGTGTGCAGATTCTGGAGATAAAGAGGTGAATATAACACTGTCCATGGTTCTTAGGAGCTCACAGTCCAAAAGGGAAAAGAGATTTAATCAGTAATTACACCCTAATATGATCAGTGTTCTGATAGAGGAAAAGCATGGGTGACTATGGGAGCCCAAAGGAAGAGCACACAACCAGTCCAGTGGAGAGGGGTGGGTAAAGGGATGTTCAAGGAAGGCTTCCTGGAGGAAAGGGCATTTGATTTTCAAGGCCAAGTAGGATTAAGCTGGGCAAAAAAAATAAAGGTGCAGGGAGAAAGGAGGATGCATATATGGGGTACTTGGTCCTGAAAGTGATAGAAACGCATTGACAGGTGTTTAAGCAGGTCACGGATCTGGTCAGCTGCTCTGATTACTATGTAGAGAGTAGATTCGAGCCAGGAAAATTGTGAGGCTGTGTATTAAATACTCTATACAAGTGTATGCAGGACATAAAGGGTCTTATCAAATGATAATTTGAAAAGTTGACAAATATGTTTGTATAAAACTGCACTGTTCAATTTATCTTAAATAAATTTTAAAAATCAGTTACTAAGTCAGATTAGCCACATGTCTAGTACTCAATAGCCACATGCAGCTAGTGGCTACTGTGTTGGACTACATATACAAGGTGGGGCAAGGGCAGGCTTACAATTGTTTGAGTAGAAACTAATACAATAATTAATAAATGATAGTACAAGGATAAACTCTCTGGTTTGCATCCTCAAAACTGTAAACTTACTTTTGCCCCACCCTGAATACAGAGATGGACTCTGCAGAAGATTCTGTTGGACAACATTGATAGATAAATGCCACCTTGGTAGCGGAAATGGAATGCCTGGGAAAATCAGTGCTGACGCTAACAGCACTAGGTTTAGTTCTGCGTCAACTCCTCTCCAGGGAGTAGTGCAAGAGAGAGGGTAGACTTCACTCCTGCAGGAGTCCTCAGAGACTTCCCTTTTGTTGTGTGAAATAGCACAGCATGGGAGGTGGGATAGGAATGCCTGCCCCCATGTAGGCCCTGAAAGTTGCATTTCCCATGCTACCATTCAGAATGTCCCTGGGAGGTCTGCCTTCCCCAAGGATTTCCTGTGGTTTGTGTCTCCAAAGACAGCCACCCACATACCACAGAGCCAGGGCGTCTTCCTTCTGACAAAATAGTCCCTGTAGGATTCAACCATTCCCTATGTAAGCATTAAAGTAACACCTTTCATGTTACTTTTATGCATTGAGTTAGATGCAGTATGGAATGAGAGAAACATTCAAGTTATAATCACATTTCTTAAATGTACTAACTCATTCAATTCTCAGAGTAACATTGTAAAATTGATATTAATGTTATCATCCTGTGCAAAAGGTGAAATTGGAATGAGTTTAAGAAAGTCAGTCAGTCAGAAAGTAGCAGACACAGGGAAGACTAGAATGATGCTTAAGAAATTCACCTATGTTTTCTCATGTTATTCGCATCAAAACCATGCCTTTGTTGTTTACAAACTAATTGGAAAGAAAAGATTAACACATACAAATCCAGTTTACAATTAATTCCCAAACATTATGGTAAAAACAAAGATGCAGATATGCTCAGAAATGTGTAGGTACATCAAAGAAGGATGCCATTGGTGGGCACCAGGGAAGGTTTTGTGGGAGTATTGACCCTTGAGCTGAGTATTGAAGGATGAGAAAGGGGGGAGAGGGGAATGGTTAGCCAGATGAGGTGAAGGGTGAGGAAAAGAGAGGTGAAAATATTTACTCTTTAATACAACTTGTCATTTGTGTTTCTACTGTGCTGATATTGGTTTGACATTCTAGAAATGTTATCAGCCTTTTATTTGGCTTATAAGTTTTGTTAAAAAATAAAAAAAAAGGCCCTAACCAATTTGGCTCAGTGGATAGGGCATTGGCCTGTGGACTGAAAGGTCCCAGGTTCAATTCCGGTCAAGGGCATGTACCTTGATTGTAGGCATGCCCTGTAGGAAGTGTGCAGGAAGCAGCTGATCAATGTTTCTCTCTCATCGATGTTTCTAATTCTCTATCCCTCTCTCTTCCTCTCTGTAAAAAAATGAATAATATATATATTTTTTAAAAAATAAAATAAAAAGGGGCTGCCCTACCTAGTTTTGCTCAGTGGATAGAGCATCAGCCTGCGGACTGAAGGGTTCCAGGTTCAATTCAGGTCAAGAGCACATGCCCAGGTTGCCAGCTCGATCCCTAGTAGGCGGCTTGCAGGAGGCAGTTGATCAATGCTTCTCTCTCAGCATTGATGTTTCTATCTCTCTTTTCTTTCTTCCTTCCTCTCTGAAATCAATAAAAAAAATATATTTTAAAAAATTAAAAGGGGAAAAAAGCCCTGCCTTATCCCAAGGCTATCAAAGAATTATCTGAAGATTTCTTCTTAACCAGGATAAAGTATTGAAATGTTAAAACATGACTGAACTCAACAGAAAGAGAAATAGTCTCATGTTGAAAAGAAGAGAATCAATGGTGCAAAGTCACTCTGACCAGAATGATCTTTCTTCAGATAGCTCCCTGACTGACTGATTTCATTCAGGTCTCATCCCAAATGTTTCATTATTGGAGAGGTCTTCCCCGACAACACTGTTTAAATATTTCATAGTTTTTATAGTATTGTGAATGGTATCTTATGTTCTGTAGTTTTTTCTACTTGCTTTGCTCATGTAGACAAATGCTGTTGATTTCGTAAGTTATAATTGTAAAATATACTGAACTCTCATACTATATCACATAGTTTTTTATTGTTTTAGATTTCCTTTAACCCATAAGAAAAATCAACAGCGAAATGGTAGCTATACTTTTAATGTTTTCTGAATTATTGCTTTAGCCAGAGCCTTTAGTATTGTGTTAAAAAGTAGTTTACTGCTGGGATTCTCGCCTTTTCCTGATATTAAAGGAACTGCATGTAAAGTTTTTCCATTAAAAACAGCTTTTGAAAGAAAGTGTTGGTCAAATTGAGGACATTTTTAAGGAGTTTTTCAAATAAAAATGGATATTAAATTTTAAATTAAAATTTTGTTTGCATCTACTAAGATAATCACGTTTTTTTTTCTTCTTTAATGTAGTGAAACAAATGGATAGACCAGTGGTCAGCAAACTGCGGCTTGCGAGCCACGTGTGGCTCTTTGGCCCCTTGAGTGTGGCTCTTCCTAAGCCTTAGGAGTACCCTAATTAAGTTAATAACAGTGTACCTACCTATATAGTTTAAGTTTAAAAAATTTGGCTCTCAAAAGAAATTTCAATCATTGTACTGTGATATTTGGCTCTGTTGACTAATGAGCTTACCGACCACTGGGATAGACTTTCTTATAACAACTTTGAATTTCTGGAATAAATACTATTCGATCACAGTTTACTTTCTTAATGCATTGTTGAATTCAGTTAGCTATTTTATTTAAAATGTTCATATATGTGTTAGAAAATAAAATATGCCATCTAAGCCTAGAGAATCCTAAGGAGAACATTTTTTTCTTATTTCAAATTCTTTAACGGTTACTATCTTATATTCATATTTTCCTTGAGCCAATTTTGGCACTTCACATTTTTCAGAAATATATCAATTTCATTTATGTTTTAAGTTTTTATGTTATTATTTTTAAAATCACTTTTGTGTCTGAATATATTTCCTTTTTTTTCATTGTGAATTTCAATTTCAAAATCAACAGCATTTGTCCACATGAGCAAAATATACCAGTGGCTTAAACAAAATAAAGTATTTCTTTTTTCTTAAGTTGAAGAAGTCTTGAGATACTTTGGGGCTGTTATGATGCCCTATGGGTCAGGAATTGAACTAGGTGTGTCTTGGTGCTCTAGCTTGCATGGTTTCCATCTTGGTCCAAGATGACTGCTGAAGTTCCAGCCATTACTTCTTGCTGGTTGTCTTTCAGCCAACAAGAAGAAGGAATGTATTTTAAGAGTACATACACATTACATCCCACTGAGCAGAATTTGCTCACAAAAGGACTCCTAGCTAAAGAAGAGATGGAAAATGAATCTCTGTTATAGGCAGTTGTATAGCCAGATTAGGGCTGGGTAGATAATTGGCAGGGTCCAGTGCAAAATGAAAATGTGGGGCCTGGGCCGAGCCAGCTCAGCCAAGGGTTCACAAGCCTGAGTGAGGGTGGCGAATGGATGAAGAAATGACAGACAAAGAGAATAAGCTGGGTATAGGTCACCTGAGCCTTTATTTTATAGCCAGAGGTAAACAAGGTAGTGGTCACCATAGTTACAATGTTCTTGTGAGTTTCACTTGTTTTGGCAGCACTTGCTGCATCTCCCTCAGCCCATTAGCTTCCCAGATAAGATCTAGGGAGCATCATAAGGTCAAGCCTAATTATGCTAAGAGGACTGTGCTCTCTAAGCTGGGACTTGTTTGTGGCTCTGCCAACAGGTCAGTCCGAGGCTTAACCCTATAGCCACACTCTACAGGGACTTCTTGTTCAAACATTATTTAGAATTTCAAGGTGGGAACATCAGCGCATTAAATTAATCTCAGGAGCATCTGAGCACTGCACAGGTCACAGACCCATGAAACTGATCCTAGCCTCAGGCGCTCTAAACATTGGGATTCTCAATTTAATGAAGAGAAGGAGAAAAACAAATACTATTGAGGAACAGCTGGAAGTCTATGCCTCATTATTTAATTCAATCTTTTCTGCCTTTATATTTTTCCTTCTGGTTTCTTAGAGTTTACTCTGTCCCTAGTTTTTAGTTCCTGAATTGAATGTTTAGTTAATTGTTTTCCTATTTTCTGAAAAATATATTGTATATTTCCTTCCATGTACTTAAATAGGTATTATTGCCATTTTACAAATGAGAAGAATAAGGGCAAAGAAGTTGAGTAACAAAGTCAAGCTCAAAGAGTTAATAATTGACGAAGTTGGGGCATGCGGCTAGGTAGCTTGTCTCTGAATGCCATGCTTTTAACTAGTATAGGGTGTCCCAAAATTCACGCAACAAGTAATTTTGATAGAAAACGCAGGTTTATAATTAAAAATTGTAAATTTTTTATTGATTCATAAAGGATACAGCATAGGGTTATGTCTGGAATAGCACATTAGGTTAATGGCCTCCACGGCTTTGCTGGCACAAACGCAAAGCTGTGGTCTTCATTGTCCCTGCTCCTGGGCCATAATTGGTACTTGGTAATGCTTATCAAATTGAAGGGATTGAAATCAAAGGGCAACAGATATTAGAATCTGATTCAATAAACCAAGTAAAATTAGGCTTTTATTTTTTGTTGTTGTTGTTACTGCTCACGCAAAATTCAAATCTTGCGTGAGTTTTGGGACACCCTATACAATGTACTATCACTCTACATTGTGTATACATTTTAATTACACCTGTCACTGAGTTATAACTTATTTTCTTAGATCTCTCTTTCCAATTGTGAAGACTTATTAAAATAAAAATGTACAAGTCTAAACTATAGTTTTTAGAGATATATGCTTGGGTGATACAACCATAGAGAAGAAACACCCAGAAGTGATCATTGTAAAATCAGGTAGGCAGGAAATTGTGATTAGGATAGGGCACATGGAGGAGTTTTTACAGTGGGTAGAAAAGTTCTATTGATCTGGTTGGTGTTATAAAGATGTATGTCTCATAAGAACTCATGAAGCTATACATTTTTGTATTTTATTTTACAATAAAAGAAATAATGTTTTTTCTGTTCAAAAGCACACCTCCATCTTAACCATTTTTCTTTATATTCCAGATTTAAGACTACCTATAATGTATTATAACAATTGTCACTATTTAATAAGTCTCATTCTTATTTCAGTCTCACAGTAGCTCCCTGAAATAGACTTTATCCCTACTTTACTAACCAAGAAACAGAGAAGTCATGTAAGTTGCCTGATGTAACATAGCTAGTAAGTAGTAGAGTTAAGATTCAAAACAAGGCTTTACTCCAAAAATCATGCTCTTCATTAATATATTCCATTAGCGCCCTAGCCTGTTTGGCTCAGTGGATAGAGCATCGGCCTGCAAACTGAAAGGTCCCGGGTTCGATTACAGTCAAGGGCACATGCCCTGGTTGTGGGCTCGATCCCCAGTGGGGACTTGTAGGAGGCAGCCGATCCATGATTCTCTCTCATCATGGATGTTTCTATCTCTCCCTTCCTTTCTCTCTTGGAATATATATATTTGGAATATATATATGTATTTATATTTGTATTTATTTATTAGCTCCAAGACTTTTCCATATCAAATTCTCAAATTCTCAAATCATATCGATAACATAAAGGCAGGCTGATTTAATAGACAGAGTAGTGTACCAATGATAGTGGGGGTGGGGATGTATCTGGATGAGTCAGACTTGGTATTGGCTTGAGGAAACTCAGTCTAGTGGAAAAGACATTGTTGCAATTTAAACTGAAAAACCTGTCCCGTTATTAGCTCCTAATCATGGTAAGTCATGTCATTACAGAAAATGTAATTGGCATGGACACCACTCTGGGTAGCAAAGAGGAAGAGCCATTGACAGCTGGTCTGGTGGATGGATATGAAATACAAACCAATGCTTTCTCAGCACAGTAACTCCAAGAGCCACTGTTCTGAAAGGAGCAAAGATAAAAGCATGGCAATAGAAGGAAAAGGCTGTCCTTAGCAAATCTTTATTGTATCCAAGAAATCTGAGCATCACACACCTCATCTTTGGTGAGATATAATTACTTCTTAGGTGAACTAATGAGGAAGTCAATAGTGATATCCTTCTCTTAGGAATAGGCAATGACTGAGAAGAGTAGGAGCTGAAGGAAAACGAGCCCAAACCAGATACATACAAAGTTCAGAGAGGCAGATTTTCTTTCTTCAAAGATGTAGAAAGAGTAGATTCGCAAAGCAGGGAATAAGAGCATGGGCCTCCAGGATTTGGAAAACGATGGGATTAAGACGAAAGGCCAGGGGAACTGAGAAGGAGAAACGATCCCAAGGATGTAAATTCCCACATAGGCCACCCTCCTTTGAAGGCTCAAATTTGAAAAGCTTCACTTTTTCGATAAAAGGGGCTGCTAAAGATTGTGGCTTCTAGTCTCTGTTTCTCCCACTCCTTGTGAAAAGCTACCTCCACAAGGAACTTTCTATTTTTTGTGTAGTTTCTCATTGGGGTGAGATTAGTAGGGCTAGGGATTCCAAGAAGGGTCAGACTTCACCAAACCCTTAGTATTTAGTGACTGCAGTGGAGAATACATTATAACCATATATAAATTTATTTTTTAATTCAGATATTGCACCATGTATTTTGTATGCCATAGTTCTCCACTTAATGTTATTTCATGAGAATTTTCTCATGCCATAAGGTATTCTTTGAAAATATTATTCATGTTACTGCAAAATATACATCTTAGGAATGCATCATAAATAATTAAACCATTTCCTTCTTTGTGGCTATTTTAGTCAAACAAGTCCTATCCTTTAAAATATATTTTTATTGATTTCAGAGAGGAAGGGAGAGAGTTAGAAACATCAGTGATAAAAGAGAATCATTGATCAGCTGCCTCCTGCATGCCCCCTACTGGTGATCGAATCCGCAACCCAGGTATGTGTGCTGACCAGGAATCCAGCTGATGACCTCTTGGTTCCTGGGCTGATGCTCAACCACTGAGCCACAAGGGCTGGGCCTAATTTTTTTAATATTATAAATAATGCCGCAGTGAACATCCTTGTACATATACCTTTGCTCATCATCTCTGATCTTATTCTTGGCTTGAATTTCTAGATATTAAGTCACTGGGTCAGAGGGGATGACTTTTCAAGACTCTTGAAACATGTTGACAAATTGTTTTCCCCCAAAGACCTCATCCCTTTATGCTCCCACCAGCAGAGTGTGCAAGTGCCTGTCACATGGTACCTTTGACTCCTTTCTAGCTGTGATTTTTGTTGGGGGTTGGGGCAGGTGGGGGGAGGAAGTTTTACCTAATTAGCCAGAACACATGAAATGATAGAGCTTAACCATCTGCCAAGAAGAAATTTGAGAAGTTTGGTTTAAACATGGCAAACCTGATTGCACTTGTCACAAATGGGGCACCTGCAGGAAAAGGTGGGGGGGAGGGGGTTGTTTTTCAACACTTTATTTCTATCAGGAGAGAAGGGTTATATATCTCAGACTTCATGTCTTTTGAAAGAGAGTATGTAGTAGGAACTAGCTGCACTGAGCTCTCTGTGCTTTAATGGAGGAACAGATCAAGATCTCCAATTTTCAGCCCTTAACTGGTACTTATTTATGGGATATTTTGGAAGAAGACAAAGTAAGGTCTGAACACCTAGTTTATTTTAATGATATTAAATGACTTGATGGTTTGAACTTCTTAAGAACTAAAACAAAAGGCTTGGAGCTAAAGGACTCTGAAACACCCATTTTGCTAGGTCCCCCAGTGTCATTAAGATTAGACTTTCTTAGTGATCTGACAAATACCTAAAAACATTGCAGTCATGCTGTTTCTCACTTCTTCAAGGAAGACATTTAGGTTGAACAAGAAGCCTAGAACATCATTTTCCAGGACTCAAAAGAACAAAAAATGTTAGAGATCTAGAGTTACATGGTAGAAATGGTGTGACAGTTTCAGAAGAGATTCACAGATTATGATGCCAATGGACCTAAATTTTCAGAATTGCTGTTACAATGCAAATCATAGGATGTGTCCAAATTAACAAGCATCTCTTCTATTAGTTTTAAGAGGAAGTGATTGATATGGAAAGTTAGCTATGTCCAAGAAAGAGTCATAGTAAAATTGTGGATGCAAGTATAAAAATCCCAGAACTATCTGGAAATTTATGGTTATGTAATGAAACACTAGACCACATCTTTTTTCATAAAATATGCAAAAAGAAAGCTGAGCATTACAATCAGTGATATAAATCTGTAATTAGAATTGCAATGTTCTCTGATTTATAAACAGCACTGTTTTCAAGAATAGTTCAATCTGATAAAAACTTTTATCTTCCCTGAGTTAATAAAAATAGATCAGTAGCTAATATTAACTGGGCCTAAAACTATATATTTCTTTCCTAATTAATAAATATGATTAATTTTTTCAAAATATTTATATTATATTTTAATACATCTTAATTACATATTTTTAGACAACCCAAGTTTTTACTTCCCATCGTTGTATTATAGAATGTGACATGTATAGGTGATGTACTATGATATACGCAAAATTTGAAGTGTAATAAGTCTAGGTACATATCCTGGCTCCATCAATCCATAAAGTTTTTCTCTTGGCCTTTACCGTCCACCATGACCTCACTAGGCCTGCCTTTCCAATCTCACCTGACATGCTGGGCTCCAGCCACCCAGGCTCCTTGCTGTTCCTCAAGCACCTCAAGCTTGTTTTCCTTTTTCAGCCTTCATTGTTCCCTCTGCTTAAACTGCTCTCCCTCATATCTTCACATCATTTGCTCTCTCACTTTATTCAAGTCTCTTTTTCAAATGTCACCTCCTCAGAGAAAACTTCCCTGACCACTAAATCAAAATAGCTCCCACTTTCATTCACTCATTATCATGTAACCCTACTTTTTTCTTTACTATCTAAAATCATAAATTATATTTAATTATTTGCCTACTTATTTATTTATCCCCCTCCCTCCCCAGTAAGCTCTATGACAGCAGGAACCTTCTGACACATAGTGGGTATTTAATAAATAAGCTGAATGAACAATTGAATACATGAACAAATGAAAGCTATGCTAACTCTATATGCAAGTATTTGAGGAGTACAAAAATAGTACATCTAACCTAAACTTGCAGTTGAATTGGGACATGATCAAAGAAGATTTTCTAGAGTAAGGTAAAATGGGAGCTGAGTTTTGAAGGACACGTAGGGAAGAAGGGACGGATCCTAGGGAAAGGAAACAGAGATGTGAGGAACAGATGGTAAAAGAGACACAGTCTGGAATGACTCAACAGTAACAGCAGAAAGTGGCTTCTGTATGGTTGAAGGAGTTGGGTATAGTCTCTAAAGCCCTATAAAAGATTTGGGCCCAAAGGGGCTAAAACCATCCTTTCTACCCTGCCCTCATGGCTCAGTGGTTGAGCATCAACCTCTGAATCAGGAGGTCACGGTTCAATTCCTGGTCAGGGACATGCCTGGGTTGCAGGCTCGATCCCCAGTGTGGAGCATGCAGGAGGCAGCCAATCAATGATTCTCTCTCATCTCTGATGTTTCTCTCTCCCTTCCTCTCTAAAATCAATAAAAATATTTTAATTAAAAATAAAAATAAATCAAAAACATCCTCTCTGTAAATGCCCCAAAAGGTGATCAAAATAATATAGAATTTTCTTCCAGGAGAGTTTTCAGCAAGATGGAAAATTAAAAACAACATTTATTAGAGAGTCCTCTTTTTTAAAATTCTCTGTGCCCTACACCTACTCTCTGACAGAGACTCAAGCCAGCTACCTATCAGGATATCTAATGAGATCCATGATTATAAACCAGATTCTCTGATGGGATTAGAGACAGATTTTGTATGGTGAGTTCATCTTATATAGCTACATTAAAAAATATACAATAACTGCTATTGTTGCTATGTGTGTCTTGGCAGATGTTTTAACTGGTAGTTCCCCCACTTCCACCTGCCCCACAGTAACTGATTGCTAAAGATACACTTTCACATATATATTTTTTCATTGCTCCTACAACTGCCATTTTAAGAGCCACATGTCCTCTGTATTTGGAGGGAGAAAGGATACCTGTTGCTTTGCAGCAGGTGAAATAGTCCAAACAAAAACCATATCCATACCCCAAGGAGTTTGTAATCCAAAAGCAAGAATGGACATGCTATCGAACACTGCAGAACAATACCCACACAATACAGGCAGATGGAGTATCATATGTCCACCACAACTGAAATTTTTTGTAAACTATCCCCAAAACATTGCTGATCCTTGAACACTTCCCCGGTTCAAAGTATAAAACACCATCTATTACCAATAAACTCTGAAAAGCCAAATGAGATGTTTAAAGTAGCCTTGAGTAAAGGTCGTATTCCAAAAGTGTGCAGCCTTAAAAGATAAAGCTTTCTGACAGGAAGCAAACTACTGCCATGCATACCACCCTCTCCCCTCAATGGTAACACACTCCAGAACCTTGTTGTCAGAGGCAAATAGAATTAGTTGACTTTTTCTGATAAGATGCTACTAACCAATGCTTAAATGAAGATCTTAGGTAGCATCATTTGATGGCAAAAAGGAAAGACTTTAGGAATTATTCATTTGACTATGTTCATCAACCATTAACACCCTAGTGCTATTATTGACTGCTTTGTTGCTAACATTTGGGGACAGTAAATATAGAGGTAACTGGGATGTGATGGGAAAATCATTGGAATTAGAGTCGAGCCAGGTTTTGATTCCCAAAAAGTCACCTCATCTTTCCAAACTCCACTTTTCTTAACAGTAAAATGGGAGTAATTAATTGTATCTACTTCACTAGACTGTTTAGAAATTAAATGAGATAACAGACATTAAGGCATTTCCTAAACCAGCAAACATCAGACCAATGATAGATCTTGTTATGTAACATTCATTGCTTCTGTGTTCTCCTGAATTCCCATGGAAGTTCTTCAAATGACTCCACAAGCATTTTTATTTGTCATTGTTTTGAATAGATTTTACTTTATAACCATTTTAGATTTACAGAAAACTTGAGAAGATAGTATAGAGACTTCCCATGTACCTGTACCCAGTTACCCCTAATATTAGCATCTTATATTGGTATGGTACATTTGTTACAATTAATGAACCAATACTATGAACTAAAATCCAAAGTTTACTCAGATTTCCTTAGTTTTCCCTGATGTCCAATATCCCATGCAATATACCAGATTACACTTAGTTGGCATATCACCTTACGTTACTCTTCACTTTGACATCTTCTTAGACTTTCCTTGTTTTTGATGATCTTGATAGTTTGGGGAATATTGCTCAAGTATTTTGGAGGATGCCCCTCTATCTCAATTTGTCTGATGTTTTTCTCATGATTACACTGTGTTTATGGGTTTGGGGGAAGATTATCACAGAGGTAAAGTGCCATTTTCATCACATCACGTAAAGGGCACATATTATCAATATAATTATGATATTGATGTTGGCCTTGAATCTGGCTGAGGTAGTATTTGTCAGGTTTTTCTAGGGTAGCATTTCTCAACCTGTGGGTCGCGACCCCTTTGGCGGTTGAACGACCCTTTCACAGGGATCGCCTAAGACCATCCTGCATACCAGATATTTACATTACGATTCATAATAGTAGCAACGTTATAGTTATGAAGTAGCAACGAAAATAATTTTATGGTTGGGTCACAACATGAGGAACTGTATTTAAAGGGCCAGAAGGTTGAGAACCACTGCTCTAGGGAGTCTATTTTGAAGAAGTGGAATTAGAAGAAGTAAGGGGTGTGGTTGGTTGGTAGGGCAACGGGATACATTGTTTTGAGGTACGTTCGCTAAGGTCGACCCCTTCCAACTCTCCCACCCACACTCATCTATCTGAAACAAGTATACAATACGAGTGTGGATGGGAGAGCTGGAAGGGGTCGACCTCAGCGAACGTGCCTCAATCAGATATGAGGACATTTTTAGCAAAGGCCAGCTTAGGAGTACCCCAATTAAGTTAATAACAATGTACCTACCTATATACTTTAAGTTTAAAAAATGTGGCTCTCAAATTTCAATCGTTGTACTGTTGATATGTGGCTCTGTTGACTTACGAGTTTGCCGACCACTGCTCTAGGGTAAAATTACTCTCTTTCTCTCTTTCTGTTCTTTATTCTATGGAGGAAGTCGCCGGATGCAGTCCACACTTAAGAAGTGGGGAGTTACACTTCCCCTCTCTGATTTTATTTTTGTCCCCCCCTCCCCCAAATGCACAGTATTTCCAATGGCACACGGCTTGGCCACTTGCAATAGGGAATGTTGGGGCTCAAAGATATTTCCAAAGAACTGAAATGAGCTCACGCTTTTTTGGAAGAAAAACTATAGTAAGAATAGTTTTCTCTCTGTGCCTTGAAAATCAGTCATTTCCCATTTTTAACTTAAGGGAAAAAATGTGTTTATTTTATTAGATTGGCCATTGAATGCTTGAGGGAGCCTGTCCTCTTCATATAGTCCTGTTTATTTTTCTTCTGCTGCTTTCTTGTCTGCACTTTCTTGAAAAGGAGAGCTCATGCACTCATTTCTATTTTAGATTTTTCCATCATGCTACTTCAAATATGTTGCCTGTATAATTTTCTGAGATAAAAAATTAGAATTCAATCTTCTTTCTGAGGGAATATTACCTTTGAAGTTCAGGGAGGCATCAGAATCAAAGTGAAATCTACAATTTACTTCCTTACAACAAATTCTCAGAAGATAAAACTAACAAGATACAAAAGGAAAATCTGTTTCAAACTGATAATAAACATGCTGTAATGAGTAGAAATAAAGAAAACATGAGGAAGTCATGAATAAAAGTTACTTGCTTTACAATTGCATATCCCTGAACCTTAACGATGCAGGGCAGCCAAAGTATCCAAATCTCCAAGGTCTGATTCAGCCTTTCCTGGGCAAATTTCATTTCTCAAATGCTAGCTTCTGTGGCAGAATAAAAACACAGTGAACATACAATTACATACAGTGAAATCTGACACAAGAAATTTAAATGGACTAAACTAAGTCAATAAATAATATTTGTTTTAAAAGAAAGCTATATGAAGGCAGGTAACATTTTTCTAAAGATAGTCACGTGAATACACAATTCTTGCCATTTTTCCCTATCAAAAATATACACATTTCTAGGAAAGAAATTTGGCATTCAGCTGACATACCATTAGGATAATCTCTCTCTTTTTTTTTTTACAAAAAATAATGAGAATTAAAAGTTTTCTTAGTCACAATGTAAAGGGAAGTATACTGATTTTGGAACTGGAAAGACTTGAACTCAAATTCTAACCCCACCACCTACTAGCTGTATAACTTTACTTGAAAGTTGAGTTACTCAACTCTCCTGAATCTCAGTTTCTCATCTATAAACAACACACTGGGCCTATTCTGTGAATTATTATAACAATCCTATATAATAAAAGCCTAATACGCTAAGTGTCTGGTTGTCTGTTCAACCAATCAAAGCATAATATGCTAATGATATGCTAAGGCCACTCAACCACTCGCTATGATGTACACTGACCACCAAGGGACAGACAGTCAACCAGTCAACCAGTCGCTATGATGCATACTGACCACCAGGGGGCAGATGCTCCAACCGGTAGGTTAGCTTGCTGCTAGGGTCCGGCCGACAGGGACTGAGTGAGATGGGCCAGACACACCCTGGAGCCCTCCTGTGGTCCCTTTCCTGCTGGCCAACATCCCATGTTCTTCCCCTGCCCTGGTCATGCACTGGTGGAATCCCTCAGCCTGGCCTGCGCCCTCTTGCAATCTGGGACCCCTTGAGGATGTTGGAGAGCTTGTTTCAGCCTAATCCCACAGACCAGACCGAGGGACCCCAGTGGCACAAGAATTCATGCACCAGGACTCTAGTTAGGTATAATGTAAGTTAGATGCATAGCAAAAACCTACTTAACACATAGCAGGCTCTAAATTAGAAAGAGAGAGAATATATTATTATTTTTTAAATATATTTTTATTTCAGAGAGGAAAGGAGGAGAGAGAAATAGAAACATCAATGATGAGAGAGAATCATTGATAGGCTGCCTCCTGCATGCCCCACACTGGGGATCAAGGCTGCAAACCAGGCATGAACTCAGAACCCTTCAGGCAACAGGCTGATGTTCTATCCACTGAACAAAACCAGCTAAAGCAAGGATATATTATTCTGATCCTCACAGAGTTTATAATCTAGTGGAAGAAATGGATACGAATCAAGAAATTAACCAAAAAATAAAAATTCTAAGCTTATCAAAATAATTAATTCTATAAAGTGATTTATAAAAAGGTTTCCCTGAGAAAGTGTCAATTGAGGTAAAAGTAGTCATTCAATAAAGCCCTGAGGAAGAGGGATTAAGACAAGGGAAACAGAATGTGCAAAGTTCCTGTGGTGGGGGAGATGAAGATGCTTTTAAGGATGTGGAGTTGAGTGCAGGCTCAAGGGACAGCAATATGGGAGCCATGGCAGGAGCCAGGACAAGCAAGGTCATGTAGGCCATTGGCAGGATTTGGGTCATTGCCATACGAATAATGCAAAACCACTGAAAGGTTTTGAGCAGAGCAGTGACACTATCACATTTTTAAAAGGCTCACTCAGGCTGCTGTGGGGATAGAGTGCAGGGGCAGGAGAGGATACAGGAAGGTCTGAGGAGGTCAAGGCCACAGGCTAAAACAGTGTATGAGGGAGGCACCAGCAGAATAAATGGAGAATTGGCTGGCCTATCTTCCTCCAAATTTGTGTTTTCTAACCTTACATCTATATATATAAAAAGCTAAAATGCTGCCGCAACCGGTTTGGCTCAGTGGATAGAGCGGCGGCCTGCGGACTGAAAGGTCCCGGGTTCGATTCCGGTGAAGGGCATGTACCTGGGTTGCGGGCACATCCCCAGTAGGGGATGTGCAGGAGGCAGCTGATCGATGCCTCTCTCTCATCGATGTTTCTAACTTTCTATCTCTCTCCCTTCCTCTCTGTAAAAAATCAATAAAATATATTAAAAAAAAAAAAGCTAAAATGCTGTGTCCGTCCAACTGTCTGACTGGTCGCTATGATGCACACTGACCACCAGAGAGTAAATGCTCAATGCAGGAGCTGCCGTGACGCACATTAGCCATTTACAAAGAAATGGCACCACAGTCCTGGCGTTGACAAAGCAACACTCAGCTTCCCCCAAGTGGGACACAGGCCCCACCATCACCCCAGAGCGACGCCCCACCAAATCGCAGCCAGTGGTGCCAAGACCCCATGGTGCAAAATGTGACCCATAGTCTAGCCCAAACCTGAAACAGTCACTGTGGGAGCTAGGTAATGACGTCACGTAGAAATGCCCAACTTACTCTCCCTAGTGACTAGCCTTCTTGGAGTTTCTTCAGCCCAGGAACACGACTTGCTTTATAGCCAGGTGCAAACATTTTACACTTTAACCAAATGTCTGTGAAGCATTTTTCCGTGCCTCATCCCATTTGATCCTCACTGAAGCCCTGGAGTAGGTAGATAGGAGACTAGATAGCAACTTTTTTTTTTCATTAGCTGGAAAGTTTAGAAATTTGACCCAACTGAAAAGAAGTCAGAAATGGTAGACCTTGAAAATGATTTCACGTTTTCTCACTGCACAGAATATAGTCAAACACTGCTGCAGTTAAATATTTTACCCTTTGTTCTCCCTGCATGATCTACAATAATAATCTGCTTTGTGTTGATATTTACTGCTGTGTTGCTGACAATTACCTGAAAGAGAAGTTGGGGTGCTTCACTGGCTGGGAAAAGTTTAGCTAAATCAGAAAGCAGGTCTAATTAAGCAAGTTTATTCTATATCTATAAAAGGCTAAGTTGACTCACGCATGCATGATACATATAAAGCTCTTGCTGGCACCAATTGCACGCATGTGTTTCTATCTGTCATTGTCAATCATGAATTTGGTTGACACTTCTATTATAGAGAAAGGGCAAATCACAATATTAAAATATTTCTTCTAATTAATTTCCTTTCAATGTGCACGAATCTGTGCACCGGGCCTCCAGTGTAATAATAAAATACTAAATACCTGCAATGAATAACTATAGAAAGCAGGATGCTTGCAGTATAGCTTGTTGAGTAAGAGTTTCCCCAGCAGTCAGCACTTAGGTTTATTCCCAGCAACATAATGACATGGAGAAAATGGAGCGAATAGGATAGCAGCATTCATAAGACACATGAGGAAGCAAGAGGTAGTGTGGTGGGAAGGACACTCCTGGGAAACTGGATATCCAAGTTCTACTCCCAGCACTGCCTCATCCATTTGGACAAACAAGTCCCTTCCTTCTCTTTAGACCAATGGTTCTCAACCTTGGCTGCACATTAGAATCACCTGGGAATCTTTTTAAAATCCTGATTTCCGGGACTCATCCTCCGGAAATTCTGTTTCTTTGTTACTAATGTTGTGGCCTCACCCCATAACAAAGAAACAGAATTTCCAGAGGATGAGGCCCAGAAATCAGGATTTTTATAAAGATTCCCAGGTGATTCTAATGTGCAGCCAAGGTTGAGAACCACTGCTTTAGACCATCCCCAACTGTGAAATGACCAAGTGGAACTAGTTGACCTCTAGGGTTCTTTTCAGCACAAATGTTCCTTTCACTATGGAAGACATCTAAGAACTATAAAGACAGTTTATGACAGTGGCGTAGGGTGCAGTTTTTCATGTCATCATAAGAGCAAACACTTAGTAAGTGCTTACCATGTGCCAGATATTATTCTGAGTATTACATATAAACTGCCCTAATCTTCCCAAATTTTGTGAGTAGGAACTCTTAATATCTTCATTAACTATTATTTCATAGTTGAGAATACACAGGCATGGAGATCTTAAGAAACTTTCTCAAGACCTCACAGTTATTAAGAGCAGAGACAAGATTTGAATATAGTAGTCTAGCTGTGATGCACACATCTTCGTAGAATATCTGGGTTCAACTGGCTCTGCTCTTTTCCAGCAGCCTTAGTCTCTCTGTACCTGTGTTTTCTCCTCTATAAAATGGCAAAAATAATAGTTTTTACTTAAAAGTCTTTTGTGAGGATTAACTGAGGATATACATATAAAATGATTATAAAAACAGTACCTCAAATGTAAGTGCTCAGTAAATGTTAGGGGTTATCAATAATTGGTGGCCCAAGGAAGAATGGACACATACATTTTGAGAAACATTCCTTGGCAAGAATGACTCAGTCTGACCCCAAGTTGTCATGGTTTCCAAGGCAAAGAGGCAAACTTTAAACACTAGCAGACCCTAAAGAGGACAGCTATTGTCTGTTTTGTGTGAAGGACTTTCCCCCATATGTTTATTTTTAACTAGAGGCCCAGTGCATGAAATCCATGCATGGGTAGGGTCTCTAGGCCTGGCTGGCAATCAGGGCCAATCAGGGCATTCTGGCTGCTGACCAGGGCCTTCCTTCCCCAGCTGCCAGCCAGAGCCTTCATTCTGTGCCACCCGCTGGTGGTCAGCACATGTCATAGTGAGCAATTGAACTCCCGGTCTCCCTGTCGAACTCCTGAGGGGACACTTTGCATATTAGCCTTTTATAAATATAGATTATGCCCTTGCTAAACACTTAAAAATAGAAAAAAAAGACATAGTGATGGTAAATAAAATAACCCATGTACAAAATAAAATATAGTTCCTATCCCTAATCCAATATGATCCAAACTAGGTTTGGAACTCCTTAGTGTGCTCATGCATGAATTTATTGAATTACAACCAACATTTAAAAGAAGTGAGATAATAGGATAGTACAGGAGTAGAGGGAAAACATCAGCGTGCACTGCAGGTAGTAAAAGTAAGCAATGCTTCAGAAAATGTTTGTTTCAGAGGGAGATAAGGGAAATATACATTACATTTTTTACTTTGCACAGTTTTAAAAAGGCTTGAATAGCACCAAGCTAGATTATTTATTCATTCACCAAACATTCACTATGTGTAATTTGTGCTAAGCATTCTGCCAAGAAATAATTCACAAGAAATAATTAATAGTATTCCAGCAAAGTAAAATGGGGAAAACTGAGACTAAACAAAACCAAACTGAGCCTTATGAGGCCTCGGCCTCCCTTCCTAGAAGAGAAGTGATGTTTAGGAAGGAAGGAATGTTTGAGATTGCTGTGGTATCATGGAAACTATATGGCTGGGAACAGGTAAACTGTCATGGTCGGTGATAGCTTGGTAAATTGTCTTAGTTTTTAGATTCACTTTGATTAAAAAACTATAACATTTACATAGCTAGAAAACAGGTAAACGGTGAGATATTAATCACAATGTATGTAGCTGATCTAATGTATTTTCTTGCTTTTTGACAGGTTCTTTTCCTGTGGAACACTAGGAGGGGACATAAAGTGACATGGGAGAATACTAGATCCTGTTCGTTTCTTCTCCTGTAGATCCTGCCATTATGGTTAAAAATAGAAGCTGTTGAATTGTGGAAACTGGATATAGTTAAAACCCCACTATAATGAGCACAGGGGCCCCACAGATTGTTAATGAGGCTGTTTGAACTAGCACCTGCTCCTGGAAGAGTCTGATGTGAGCGCATTGGCAGCCAGGCCCCCTGAGTCAGTGAGGGGGAAATGGGAGTGGAGGGAGGGATCTACATGCTGCCTTGCAGGTGTTTTCTGAGAGTCCCTGAATCGGTATTTTATTTTCTGTTTATTCTGTTGCACTCACTGTGCAAGAGGCTGGGCTAGATGTCAGAGGAGACATAAAGGTGAGAGACACAGCCCTTGCCTCAAGAACATACACAGATGGACAAGACATTTACTCAAGGGACAGAAGCTCAGGGGTAACAAAGTTCAGCACAAGAATAGCCACCTTGGAGTGAATCTTGGTCCTGCCACTTTCTAGCTGTGTGGCTTTGGGCAAAGTCACTCTAACCTTTAAGAGCTTCAGTTTCCTTATCTGCAAAGTCAGGATGATTGGATACTGATGAGGAGTAAAGAACAGGCAGGAGTGAAATGGGTTGCATATCACCGAGTGAATAGTAGGTGCTCAATAATTGAACTGACTACAAAATCAAAGTGCCTGCAAAGAAATACCAGTGAATGCTACAGAGCCTCAGAAGTGGAAAGTATATTAGGAAAAACTTCTTGGATGTGGCATCTGAAATGAACCTTACAGGATTTGTCTGACTTTAAAAGGAGCTAATGTAGTAGGGGGATATATTTTGAGGGAGGAATGGCATAAGCAAAAGGCATGGAGACAGAAACAACTGAGGCATTCCAACTAATAGACGTGTTTTTGCTGGAAATTGTAGATACATAGATGAATAAGTCAGTCTCCAACCTCAAAGAGCTCATAGTCCACTGGGGAGACCGACACACAAACTGAAATGGACAGAGCAGAGTGAGAGCTCTATGCAGGGGCTCTGGGAGTCCAGTGGAGACCCCAAGCTAGGGCTGACCAGGTGGTAATGGCAGGTGAAGAAGTTAGGGCAAGATTCTAGGGTAGCAGAGAAAATGCTAACTGTTTGGCCCATAGCAGTAAAAATGCCAGTCAAAAAAAAATCATACTCCACACATAGGATAGGACATAGGAGTGAAGAACATGATGAAAATAAACACTGGGTTTGTAGCAGAGAGAGAGTAAGAGAGGTGGCCAGGAGCAGGAATCAGAGAGAAAAATGGCAGGATTCTAAAACTGACAGGTGGTGCCATTTAGTGTCATGAGGAAGCCTGGGGTGAGCTGTAAAACTGGGGGCTGAAATGGCTGGAAAGTGAGTCATTGAAGATGAGACATTCAAGGATTGGTGAGATTAAGTGATTTAAAAGATTACTACTGTCCACCAGACTTGCAGAAAAAGCAGACCCCGGAGGAAGCTGAGGCATGACTACTCAAGAGCCAAGAGCCAGCCTTCCATATGCAATTTTCCTCTGATAGTTCCTGGGTACTGTTGCCACGGTGATAGTGACTGTCCATGTCATTATCTATCTACCTTCCTGGGTACTGTTACCACGGCGATAGTGACTGTACATGTCATTATCTATCCACCAACAGTAAGAGAAACTTTGCAGTCGAGATATTGTTTAACAGATGGAGTGGTTTCTGTTGGACACTAAGTACTGCTACAAATGAAAAAAAAAATTACTATTGTCTGTTGATGACTCTGAGGGAAGAGATAGAAAAAAGAGGTCAATGAGTCAGGTACAAAAATCACCCAGAAGGGAGGGATTGTGTTCTGGAGGGCAGTAGATGATTTAAGTGTTTGAAATGTCCTATATACTTAACAGTGAGCTACTGCTTTAGATTCTTTATAGAGTCTCTACGTATGCTGGTTTGGATATTGGTTTGGTTGCTGTGACAGGAAGGTCTGAAATAAGTGGCCTATATTAGATGAAGGTTTATTCCTCTGCCCTGTAAATCTGAGTTGGTAGTCCATGGCCAAAATGACAATGCACAAAATCATCCAGGTGCCAGGGTCTTTCTGTTTAGTTCTCCTGCCAACTTACATCTTAGCTCCCAATGTAACATCTGTATTCCTAATAGCTAGAAGGAAGACTCAATGGATAGCATGACCCACAGTCACTAAGAGTGATCAAGATTCAAGGGGAAAGCAATTAGATTCACCTCTTGGTAAGGGAGTAGTGAGGTCACACCGCAGAAGAGCAGGTGTGGTGGGAGATATTGTTTAGCCACATTTGGATAATATAATCTACCACATGTTATAATAAATGACCTTGAACAGAATGTTGCTCAGCTTAATGAATATGAGTATTCAGCAGAACAAATGGCCTTGAATAAAATGGATTCTATTTACTTATTTTATTCATTTTCATCTATAGAACAACCCTGTAAGGTAGATGTAATTCACACCCTCATTTTACATGTAAGGGAAGTAGACAACCACCCCAAGATCCCTGAAACAGTCCATTGTGGAGCTGGGGTTTGAACCTTAGCCTTTTTAACTCCCAAGCTTGTGCTCTTTCCTGGCATGGCACAGCCTCTCATGACACCCAGGGAGAATGCAACAGAAAAGAGAGAGTCACCTTTGCTATTACAAGCACTCAATAAACATTTGTCAAATCGAACTGAATTAAATCAAACTACTAGAGGAGAATCTTAGCAACACAATCTGAAAGATGTGTATAAAACTAAAGTTCCCTTTGAAAGAAACACATAAACTACCTAATGAAATAAGCTCTATGTGAATATGTCTTCATTCAGTGGTATCTGCACAACATATATTTACTTCTTAAAGTTATTTACTCCCTGCTCCATTCTAAAAGGATTCAGGCATAAGTGTTGGAGTAGATATGTCCATAAAATGAAATAATAGAGATTTTAGCTAGCACATGGGAAATGACCAGTAAATGGTAGCCATTGCCATTGGTAAGAGCAATGGGCAGAGAGCCCAGAGAACTGTTATTCTTGACTCTGCTTCTCACCAGCTGTGTGAACCTGCGCAGTTCACTGAGCTTCTCTGGACCTGGCTTTTCCTCCTCGCCAGTAAAGTGAGGAGGATACCAATGATCTCTAAGATCCCTTGCAGCCCTAAAACCTAATGAAGGCTGAGTACTCTTTTTCTGTCATTTCTTGCATGTCATGATTTACTGAGTTATTTTCTACCATTAAGCAATTAATTATTGAATCTATTAAGTGTAAACTGTAACTGTTAAAGAGCAACTAAGAATAGTTGAAGCTGTTAGAGCAAAGGCTCTAACCAAATGTCTCTGAACATATGCTCATGGGCTTACTTGAAAACAGCGCTTATTCATTGTTTTCATTAAAATCTCATGTGATGAAGCATTAGATGTACAAATTCTGTTATATTCGTAGTAGTCAATGGCATTACAGAGTAGCCTCATCCTGACAATGGAACATATCATTTACTTCACAGTTATGTAGAGTAGGTATTTTTTACAAAAGCACCTCTAAGATCCAGGGACT
>NW_006290028.1:1056977-1061491 GCF_000327345.1 Myotis davidii | reverse complement strand
AAGATTTAAATAAAATTTAAAAGGCACCTCTAACAAGCTTTGATGTTCGGTCTTTCACCTTCTAACTCCCAATTGTCTTCAAAACCCCAATTCCAGAGTCATTTTTTCCAGGAACTTCCCCGGCCCTCCCTCCTTCCCACCTACTCCTTTTCTCCTAGGCTGGTTTTGCTGCCCTTACTCTGTACTCTCACAGTACCTGGTGCTTCTCTCTATTTTAGCACTTGTTACACTGTGTTTTAAGTACTGTCACCATCTGTCATTTCTTCATCTCTGTCTGCTCAGGCTGTTATCTTCTCAAGAACAGAAGACAACTCTATTGCCAGTGGTTAGCATGAGCCTTAGGCCTAGTAGGTGCTCAATGAATACCTGCAGAATGAATGAATCCTTTTCCCTTTCAGGAAAGGTTGATGATGAAGACTCCAGGTGCATTTTCTATCTTACATCAAATTCCCAAATTTCTCAAATATCCATCCCTTCATACATGCCTATTCTTCTACCACTGTGCATAACTGGAGTCTTTTTTTAATGTTTCCAATGCAGAAGGAAAAGGGGGAAAGAGAAGCAACTTGTATTAAGTGATTCCTTTACACACTTTCCTATTAACATTAAAAATCATCTTCATAACAACCTATGAGGTAAGTACTAGTATCTCTATTATTCAGAAGCCAAGGCTCAGAGAATTAAAGAAACTTGCCAAAGACCACAGGGCTCCTGAAAGACAGAGGAGGGATTAATCTGACACCACCTAATACCACTCTGCTCCTCCCCACTCCTTCCCCAGGACGGAGAGGGGGGAGGTGGAGAGTGGGGAAGAAAAAGGTGGGAGTAGGAGGTGGGGGTGGGTCTCATGCTTACTAACCCTGAATTTTAGCCCTTTACCTGAAGGTTAAGTAACACGTGCTCCCCAACATAACTCCTACCTCCCTTCCTTCCCAGTCATTATTTGAGCCTTGGAGGTTGCACAGATGCTATTGTTAAGTTGTTTCTCATTAAGAGAGAAATAGGGCGGGACAGAGGAGTAATGTGACAAATCAAATCCTCAGGTCCAACCAACCAGATAAACAAAGAAACACAGGTGCCCTTATAATTAAGGTGCATAATGAGCTTGTAATGCCTTTGTGTGAAGATTCAGGACTTTTAAGGAAAAATAATATTACTTAATACAGGAATTGTCTTTCGAAGGAACACAGTAAGTTTCTATGCTCTTACTAATTACCTTGCTACATGACATTGGCTATCTTAGAGCCACAATATGACTTGTAATTGTAAAATTATCACAGGTTTTTTTATGGTTTGTAATAGCAAGGAATGTGATTAATATTATACTTTGTAGAATTTAACCTAATTCCAAAACACTTGTATATATATATGTGTGGAGATAAATATATGTGTGTCTAAAATATATTTTTAATTGGTAAGAAACAGGTTTTTGCAGGTAGCATGGTTCTTAATCCTAGGTAATATGCTTTCTTTATGAGAGTTTTCATAAGTAGTATTACCTTGCCATATTTGATCATAAAATTGAAGATATATTGTTTATCTTTGTTTGGAATTGTTCAATTGTTTTCCAAAGACCTTATAAATCCACAGAATACATGACAAAGTAAAATCCTAACTATGCCAGATCCTTTTCTTTAAAGAATTCATGGATAAACTGATCTTGCTGAAGATAAGACAGAAAGAATTGGCATTTTTTTTATATCTTGTGTCTGGGTTTGATGTCTGTTTTAGTAATAAAAGCACATGTAAATGCTACATGGGTTTCTTTTAAATGGAGGCAGCTTCCTACTATAAATTCCGACAGATTGTGCATTTACATAACCTTTTGGCATTAATAACAGTATGTTCAGATCTCACTATAAGGATGTGTACTAAAATCTTTATAATAGTGTAAAATAGAACTTGAAATTTATAAAATGTGTAATCAGCTTTAAAAATGTTAAGTATACGAGGCACTATTTTTATTGCTTTCAGTGTGAACTCATTTAGTACTCAGAGCAACTTCTGTGAAATCAGTTCTAATATTATGCCCATCTCACAGACAAAAAACTGCGGCCCAAAGAGGTTAAGGAACTTACCCAGAATCATAGAGCTCGTAAGTGGCAGTGCTGAGATGCAAGCCAAAGCAGGCTTCAGAGCCCATGCTCGGACTGACCACAGAAAATAGCCAAATTAGGTTGCTTAGAGAGGTGATTTGAGTAATAAAATAAAGCAAAACTTGCTACAAGGGCTGTGTCTAAATTATTAAAAATGATGTATCAAGTGTGTATATCTGTCTACCTATCATCTATCTATCTATCTATCTATCTATCTATCTATCTATCTATCATCTATCTATCTATCTACCTACCATCATCTAATCTGGTAGCGTGTTAGGCTAAGTTCTTTAAGCCCCCCACTCTTGCATTTCATCCTCACAATCACATTATGGTATATTCACCTAGCTGTGTAAACTTGGGCAAGTTATTTAATTTCCTTTAATTTAAGCCTCAATTTCCTCATCAGTTGTGGGTAGGAGACTGTATACAGAGTGCTTACTTAGTATAGTGTCCAGAACAAAGTAAACTCTCAATAAACGTTATTATTATCACTACTATTTTCAGGCTTAGAAACTCCAAATAACTTGTTCAACATGACAGACCTTAAAGAAGGCAGAGCTAAGATTTGGAACCCAGGTCTGAGTAATACCCAAACGACAGTGGTTAAGACTCTGTTCTGTACTGTGCTAAGCTGCGCTGAATTCTTGCTCGCTAGCCCTTGCCACAGTGTTTCACTCATGGTAGGTACTTTGCTAACAATCAGGGATAGTGATACATTACAAATTTTGATTCCAAAATAATAAATATTTACTGTTGGTATTTTTTAAAATACAGAAAAGCAAGAGAGAAAAAAATAAAAATCACTCATAATCCCACCTTCCAAAATAATCACTGTTTCCCTCTCAAAAATAGGATCGTCCTGAGCATACAATAGTGTTCACTGCTTTTCTCACTTTGAAATATATTGTGAATATATTTCCATGCTAAATAAATATTCATCCACTAGATGATTCTTAATGTCTGCAGAATACTGCATTGTATTGATGATTAGTCTCCTTGTTGATCATTAAAGACTACAGTTTTTCCATATTTCAATGAATGCTGTAGTAAACAAATATAGTCAAGTCTTTGAACATGTTAATGATTATTTCCTTAAGATAAATTTATAAAAGTGGAACTGCTGAGTCAAAGGATGTGAATTAGCAGAATTTTGAGTTAGTATATCTCCATGCGCCCAGGAACAGAACTCTTTTGTGTTGCATGGGTCAAAGGACACAGTGGGGAAAACAGCCCTTTTAGCCATTAGAGATTGTTCAATTTTAAGGCTGTGCTAAGAATGAAATCAATTAAAACTTGAATTAAATGAGATAATCCATGGAAAGTGCACATAGTAAGTGCTCAATAGCTAACAGCTAGTTTGATATGTGTGTCTTTTGTCATTCCAAGTTCTTTAAACTACCTAGGCTTCCTCTTTAGTTTATGTGGGTAGTATGAAGGTGTGAATGGATGAACTTCCCAAAACAGGGAAAACTTCAGAATCCTGAGAAATGTGAAGTAAAGCAGTATCCCAAGGGGCAATTTTACCTCCTGATTCTCTTGACACCTGGGGCAGGTCTTCTCTGGGCCCTAAAGCCTTTACCTAGTAAGAGGCATCGGATAAGATGACTGCTTTAATATTTCCCTTCTAACACTACGATGCTAGGTGAGTTTACTTCACCTCAGAAAAAAACACAACAACTTCATTTCCTGTATTTTTAATCAAGGTAGATTTTCTTTAGGCAGTAATGGCGTTCTCAACAACCCAAAGATCTGCAAGTCTCCGAGCCCCTAGAGTGGAAGTTTTATCAGTGAGGGCCAAAGAAGCCCCTTTCCTATTTTTAATGATCACATTACCCAGCATGGGACTAATACTTGTGTGGTTTAGGAGGCTACAAAGTAACGAAAACATTTTTACCCAAAATTACACAAAAGTCTTGGCCATTTTGTTTGGGGCTCAGTGATATCCATCTCTCTCTCCATTTTTCATTTCGGACATTAATGTTAGACACCAACCAATTGGCCAGATAAGGCTCAAGGATCCACTTACGGTGCCCACACTTCCTGCCAGGGAAAGACCACCTTTCTAAAGCGTCTTTGCCCAAAGGGTAAGATTTCTTCGAAGGGTTCCAAATTGGTCACGTTTGTAAAACCTCGTTTTGCCCAAATGGTGTTGAAGTATTGGTGGACATGAACTGCAAAGAATTTTACTTGACTTGAAATTTAAGCACAGGGAGAAAGGGAGATTTATTCATTTAATTGTTAGAGCACAGACTCGCTGCCAAGCCCAGAGCTAGGCGCTGGGGACACCAAGGTCCCTGGACTCCCAAGGATCAGTCCTCGGTCGCCCGTGTCAGGCGCCCCCTGGAGGTAGCGGAGAGGTTGGGGGTGGCGACAACGGCTGGGGAGCGAAGCGACTGCGCTGCGCTGAGCCGGCCA
>NW_006290028.1:1053768-1056942 GCF_000327345.1 Myotis davidii | reverse complement strand
CTCCACCCCCACCCCCGGCTCCTCTGGCCGGGGGACTCCCGACGACCCTCTCCGCTGCCCGTTGGGCAGCTCTGGCCCCGGTCACTCCGCCACCGCCTCCCAGACTTCCGGGGCCCCAGAGGAGACAACCGAAACGCGGGCCAGCGCGCGCACCCCTCCACCCCACCCTGCAGCCCGGAGAAGCCGCCGCCCCGCGCCACGCCCCTTTGCATCGCGCCCGAGCTGTCCTCGGGGTGGTTTTGCTGAACTGTCTGGTGGCGCCAAAAAGTCCTGGAGGCTTCGCGTGAGCAGGACCCCAGGGTGCTGGGCGAGGGAGCGCGGGTCCTCAGAGGGCCCCTTCTCGTGATCCCAGCTAATTGTGGAGAAGCAGCACCCTCCCATGCTTTCCCCATTCCAACCCGCTGTGGACCTGGGCCTTGGGGTATTTCTAGGTGACATCCACAGGGTGTTTCTGTTGTATTTAAAACGTGCTCTTGTTTAGCAGAGGGGAAAGGAGACTCAGGTGTTGGGGGTGGGGTGGGGTGGGGGTATCGTTGTGTGTTGTATATTGTTGTCTCTCTTTGGGCAAGAGGTTGTCAAACGTATAGGATTTAGTAAACATGCGTCCTAAAGTCTTGAACCTGCCAAAGAATAATTCGTTCTAAAAGGGAGAGAGCGCCTCTCCCCCAACATCTGTTAAGGGATTTAGCGAGACCACAGGGAAACCGAGGGGAGGCACTTCTAGAAAACAACTCCAGTTTGGGGGGAAATGAGTCATATTAATTCCCAAGGTGTAAACTGGTAATTCGCAAGGGTAATTCTCATAATATCTTTCCTCTGGAGAATCAAAATACCCACCTCCCCAACAGGTTAGCACCAGTCCTGTGAGTTCCTGAAAGCCTACCTGTGCCCCTTACCTGGCTGCTTTATTTTAGTAGAACCCCTTCTGCATTTGTGCACCTATTTTTTTTAAATAATAATTGCAAATTGACACTGAACCAGCTTTAACCTCAGTCATTTCAGAATAGGTTTGATGTTTTAAGTGAGAAGTGAATGGAGCTCCTTTCATGAAGGAAGTCATCTGTGTGAAGTGTTTTGTAAATGTAAGTGGGTTGAGTTTAAAACACTGAATAAAATTAATGTAACAAGGAATCAGAAGGTTCAATCCAGATGTTTGCCTCCTGGCTTCTCTACGAAATTGACGGTGCCATGCTGTACAGAGCCTGTCTCTTCCGTAGAATGGACCGTGGGACTGTGGTTGACCAAGAGCAAGGGGTGGTTGGAGTCCTTTGGTTCATTTTACAAAACACTAACCCTGTTGTGGGGTTGATGGGGTTGTGACCCACACACTTAAATAGAGGGTTTCCCCCCTCTCCTAACTACTCTAAAAATACATGAAGGAGTTCCATGCAGTTGAAGAATTTATAAGAACTCCTCTTTAATCATCATTAGTATTGGCCTCTGAAACCTTTGCTTGTTAAGATAAGATACTTGGGGATGTTTGTAATTGAGATGGGGTTGTGAGTTTGAACTAATGGCTTCCCTAATACTACTACCTAGTGTGTGTTTCGAATTAACAGAAAACTCCTTAGCATTTGTGTAGAGGTGATACAGTTTCTCATGAGGGATTCTATTTCAGATATTCTTGGTTCAGGTCTGATCCCACCACTCAGATGTTGTATGACCTTCCATGCATAATTAATGTCTTGGTCCTCATCTACTCCCACCCCTTTTATTTCAAATAGACCAGTGGGGATAATACCAACATTTGACAGGTGAATTAAATGAAATACCATATGTACCTAGCATGTGGGCACTCAGTAAATACTCCTATTGTTAACCATCCATAAACAATAGCTATTACCGTAACTGCTGTTATATCTGAGTACCTATAATTGGGAAGAGAGATTGACTGCAAAGGGGCACAAGGGAACTCTGGAATGGTGGAAATGTACTATATCTTGATTGGTGCGTTGACTATAAGGGTACATCCCTTGTCAAAACTCATCAAATAGTTAAGATCTGTACATTTAATTACACTCAAAATTAATTGAAAAAATTAACCTCCAAATGTGTTAAGTACATATCTTTTAGGAAGTGGAAGCTGATATAACAGCCTAATTCTGCATATTCCAGAGATTCACTTCCAGAGATCGCTCCACATATATGCATATCTTTATAAATTCATGTTGGGTCATAGGGAAGTGCCGGAAACCAATTCCAGCATGTCACAATTTCAAGAGTTTCATCAAAAGGTTGATGAGACTTGGGGACTCAACGGGGTTGAGTCACACATGTAGTCACCTGTTGGGAATGGCTAAAGGCATTTCCCCAAACCTGAATAGGAAACTGATTGTGGCTGCCAGACAGCTAAAAGGCATCTTAATGTGTATATCTGTGCCTTGCCTCAGGACAAGTTGTGTTAATAAAAAGCACGGGGTCCTGGGTACAGAGAGAACCTAAGACCTTAGACTTAAGATCTTAGAATTTAGCTCCTTTAGCTAAGTTCCTCTGACCCCCAATGCCTTTCAAAATTATATTTCCTCTCTGGACTCTTTATTAGTCTCTGGATTCCTATGTCATCTACGCAGAGCCTTCTCCAGATTCCTGAATGCTTTTTGATGCTGGGACAAGAACCCTGGCAGGGCAGGTAGAGAGAAGGAGCACTAATTTTCCAGGTTGTTTTCAGGAGTAAAGGTCCATAGAAAAGAATGATTGGCTTGTGCCTGGATTATATTTAATTTGAAACTTCATGTTATATTAGTTTTTATTAGTAGCTTTTTTTTCTGGTTTTAACATTTTCTTTATTGATTACGATATTAGGTATGTGTCCTTATTCCCCCCCGCCCCCATTCGTGCCCTTACGCCCCTGGTATCTGTGTCCATTGCTTAGGCTTATATGCATGCATACATATCCTTTGGTTGATCTCTCCCCCTTACTCCCACCCTACCTTCCCTCTGAGGTTTGATGGTCTGATCGATGCTTCTTTGTCTCTGGATCTGTTTTTGTTCATCAGTTTATGTTGTTCATAATATTCCACAAATGAGTGAGATCATGTGATATTTATCTTTCTCTGACTGGCTTATTTCACTTAGCATAATGCTTTCCAGGTCCATCCATGCTGTTGCAGATGGTAAGAGATCCTTCTTTTTTACAGCAGCATAGTATTCCATTGTGTAGATGAACCACAGATC
>NW_006290028.1:1043286-1050949 GCF_000327345.1 Myotis davidii | reverse complement strand
ATCTATGTTCATGAGTGATATTGGCCTGTAATTCTCTTTCATTGTGTTGTCTTTATCTGGCTTCAGTATTAGGGTAATGCTGGCTTCATAGAAGGAGCTTGGAAGTGTTCCTTCCTCTTTTAGTTTTTGGAATAGTCAGAGGAGGATAGGTTTTAGTTCTTCCTTGAATGTTTGGGGAAACTCACCTATGAAGCTGTCTGGCCCCAGACTCTTGTTTGCTGAAAGCTTTTTGATGACTGCTTCAATTTCTTCCATAGTTAGTGGCCTATTGAGATTTTTAGATTCTTCCTGATTGAGTTTTGGAAGGTTGTGTTTTTTCAAAAATATTTCCATTTCCTCTAGGTTGTCTAGTTTTTTTGGAATAGAGTTGTTCATAGTATTTTTTAACAATCTTTTGTATATCTGTGGGGTCTGTTATTTCACCTCTTTCATTTCTGATTTTGTTTATTTGAGTCCTCTCCCTTTGCTTCTTGGTGAGCCTGGTGAGAGGTTCATCAATCTTGTTTATCCTTTCAAAGAACCAGCTCTTGGTTTCATTGATCTTTTGTATTATTATTATTATTACTTTATTTTATTTTTTTGGTCTCTATGTCATTTATTTCTGCTCTGATCTTTATTATGTCCTTCCTTCTGCTCACTCTGGACTTTTCTTGTTGCTCTCTTTCTAATTCTTTAAGTTGTAGTGTTAGATGATTTATTACCATTTTTTCTTGTTTTTTTTTGAGGTAGGCTTGTAGAGCTATAAACTTCCCTCTCTGGACTGCTTTCATTGTGTCCCATAGATTTTGGATTGTTGTGTTTTCATTGTCATTCGTTTCCAGGATGTTTTTAATTTCTTCTTTGATCTCTTTGGTAACTCAATCATTGTTTAATAAAATGCTATTCAGCTTCCAAGTGTTTTCATTTTTTTATTGTTTTGTATTTCTAATATTATGCCAATGTGGTCTGAGAAGATGCTTGATATGATTTCAATCTTCTTGAATTTGGAGAGACTTTGCCTGTGACCTAACATGTGGTCTATCTTTGAAAATGTCCAATATGCACTTGAGAAGAATATATATTCTGTGGCTTTGGAGTGAAATCATCTGAAGATGCCAATTAAGTCCATCTATTGCGTTGGGTGCATATATATTTACCAGGGTTATAGCCTCTTGTTATAGCAATCCCTTTCGTATTATGAAGTGGCCTTCCTTATCTCTTATTATGGCTTCACTTTGAAGTCTATTTTGTCAGATACAAGTACTGCTACCCCAGTTTTGTTTTTTAAATTTCCATTTGTCTGAAAGATATTGTTCCATCCCTTCACTTTTGGTCTGTGTGAGTCTCTTGTTCTGAGGTGGGTCTCTTGTAGATAGCATATATATGGGTCATGTTTTTCTATCCATTCAGCCACTTGATGTCTTTTGATTAGAGCATTTAGTCCGTTTACATTTAAAGTTATTATTGGTAGGTACTTGTTTAGAGCCATTTAAATTTTTTGTACCTCTGTTCCTTCTTCCCTTTTTATTTCTTCTTTTTTACACCAGTCCCTTTAGCATTTCTTGCATTGGTAGTGATAAACTCCCTTAGCCTTTTTTTGTCTGTGAAGCTCCTTATTTCCCCTTCAATTTTGAATGATAGACTTGCTAGATAGAGTATTCTTGGATTCAGTCCCTTGCTTTGCCTCACTGTGTAAATTTCCTTCCATTTCTTTCTGATGTCTTTCTGTTGAGATAATATAATGGGAGCTCCCTTATATGTAACTTCCTCTCTCTCTCTCTCACTCTTTCTCTCTCTCACAGCCTTTAAGATTCTCTCTTTGTCCTGAACTTTTGCCATCATAATTACGTGTCTTGGTGTGGGTCTTTTCCAGTTCATCTTGTTTGGGACTCTCTGTGCTTGTGTGACTTTTTTCTTCCCCACCTCAGGGAAGTTTTCTGACATTATTTCTTCAAATAGTTTTTCTAACCATTGTTCCTCTTCCTGTTGTTCTGGCACCCCTATTATTCATATGTTGCTTCGTTTCATGTTGTCCCAAAACTCCCTTAGGTTCTCCTCCTGTCTTTTAATTTTTTTCTCCAATTGCAGTTCAGTTTGGGTGTGTTTTGCTTTCCTGTCTTCTAATTCTCTAATTTGGTCCTCCGCTTCTCCTGATCTATTGTTGAAACTTTCCATTGTGTGTTTTATTGCAGCTATATCACTCTTTATTTCTTCTTGATTCTTACATAAGTTGTTGATTTTTTTCATCCATATGGTTTCTAAACTATATGACCCTTAGTCTGAATTCTTTTTCTGACATATTGCATGCCTCCATTTCACTTAGCTGCTTTTCTGGTGATTCCTCCTTTTCTTTGGGGTCTCTTTGTCTCCCCATTTTTGCTCTCACTGAAGAATCTAGGTGTCGAGTCATGCAGCGGTTGCTCCTCGGGCAGGTGCGGGCTGTGTGTGGCTGCTGCTCCTCAGATGAGGGCAGGCTGCTCACCTAGCTGCTGTTTGTGTGGTCGTGGTGCCCTGAGCAGCTGAGTCTACTTCGCCAATGCAGGGTGGATGTTGTTCGATTTAGTTGCGTGGTCTGTCTGCTCCAGGACAAGGCTCAGGACACACCTGTCTATTCCACTGCCAGTTTGTCTCCTCTTTACTAGTAGCTTTTAAAAAAACAAGATTCAAACCTTTTTTCAGGAATGCTCCTTTGCATAATATAGGGTGGGGCAAATGTGGGATTACAGTTGTTCATATGGAAAATAATATAATAATAAATAATAACAAAAAAATAAACTGTTTTGTGTATTCACAACTATAAACTTACTTTTGCCCTGCCTTGTATGTCTATCCAGTAAGCACAGTTTCTGAAAGGTCATAGTAATTTTCTATCGCTTTTCTTGCTTTCAATAAATTCTTTGCATTGTTGGTAGTTAAGTGACATACCCAAAGAGCTTTTACCAGGCATATATAAATGCTAATACATGCTACCTGTTATTATTAAAGTTAATATGTTCATAAACATCTTTCATTTGAAGGTCAGAGATCAATACTATACTGATTTTGATATCAATAAAGTTGGTGTGAAAGTCTATGAAGTAGAGATAAGTGACTAATTAATAAAATATAAAAATAAAATCTCACTTATTCAAACAGTGTTCATAAACTTTTCAATGTTAACTCTTAGGAAGACAGGCAAAAATAGCAATGGAAACAAAACTTCAATGAGAAGCAAAAAATATGTGCCACAAAGAGTGTGTGAACTTGTTTACTCATAGGCAAGCCCCTAAACTTTCCCCCAAGCCTTTTGATTCTTACTTGAGACATAGTTCTAACATATGCTTAGTTACCTATTTCTCAGTCTATGGCAGATTAGAAGGCTTGGTAGATAGGAGATGTACTGGAAGTTTCAGTAAATGTTAGTTAGAAGTGAGGGACAAGCAAATGACAAAAGTAAGTTTGTATTTTGTTTGTTGGTTTTTTGTTGTTGTTTTTTAGATTTCACATATGAGTAAAATCATATGGTATTTTTTTGTCCCTGTCTGACTTATTTCACTTAGCATAATATCCTCTTGGTCCATCCATGTTGTCCCAAATGTTAAATTTTCAGTCTTTTTATAGTTGAGTAATATTCCATTATATATATGTACCACATTTTCTTTATCCATTCATTTATCGGTGAATACTTAGCTTGCTTCCATATCTTGGCTATTGTAAATAATGCTGCAGTGAACATAACAATTTCTTTTGAATTAGTATTTGGGCTTCTTTGGAAAATACCAAGAGGTAAGACATGAGAGTTAGTCTTACTATTAGATAGAAACAATAATTGAAATATAGTACCTAAGAATTATCTATTTTGTTGGAAATTTTATTATTTAAAAGGGTTGCATTAAGGTATACTCTGTTTTAAAAGGGGAATAGCATATAATGATGCATTTTAGAAACATTTCCATTCGATATAATTAGAATATAAATTTTGGTTTGTTAATAGGCAAGCTTCAGTTATCTGGAAAGTGTACTTAATATGGAATGATTTATTTCCTCATGATACTGCATAAATGAAGAATCCATTGTCATTGGAAACTGAATTTTAAAAATTGCATTGTTCTTTTGTTGCTACGATATAATGAGACAAATCGTTCATGATGTATTGGTTTGCTAGTGCCTCCATAACAAATACCACAGACTGGGTGCCTTAAAAAATAGAAATCTTTTTCTGCAAAGTCTTGGAGGCTAGAAGTCCAAGATCAAGACTCTGTATTGGCAGACTTTTTCTGAGACCTCTTTCCTTGGCAGGTAGCTGGCTAACTTCTCTGTCTTCACAAGGTTTTTTCTCTTGTGTGTGTCTGTGTTCTAATCTCCTGTTCATATAAAGACATCAGGCCTACTGGATTAGCGCTCCCTTGTATGACTTCACTTTTCCTTAATTACTACCTCTTCAAAGGCTCTATCTCCAAAAATAGTCATATTCTGAGGTACTGGAGGTTAAGACCTCAGCATATGAATTTTGTGGAGACACAGTTCAGTTCACAACATATGATATCTAGTAAAAAGCCAACAAGTTATACTTTAATTCTTTTTTTTTTAATATATTTTATTGATTTTTCACAGAGAGGAAGGGAGAGAGATAGAGAGTTAGAAACATCAATGAGAGGAGCTCCAGTTGCGCAATCGGTTAGCGCGCGGTACTTATAAGAAACATCGATGAGAGAGATACATCGATCAGCTGCCTCCTGAACATCCCCCACTGGGGATGTGCCCGCAACCCAGGTACATGCCCTCGGCCGGAATCGAACCTGGGACCTTTCAGTCGGCAGGCTGACGCTCTATCTACTGAGCCAAACCGGTTTCGGCCATACTTTAATTCTTGATTTAGAGCAGTTCAATTTGGATCTAAATGTAGTTCTTTGTTGTAGTGAGAAGCCCAAACATATTCATCAGGTACCAACACCCTCGCGCGCGCGCACACACACACACGTTTTATGTGCGAGACTGATTACCACTGAAGCAGTGTTCAGGTCACTGTCCAAGCTGAGTTAATGTATGACTGGGTCCACTAAAAATCTTGTCCTTCACTGATTAAGAAGAATGGCTGTACAGTGGCTTCCTAAAGCTTCTGACTGTATAGCACTTTGGGTGATGGAGGTAAGAAGGTTTGGCTTTCTGTAAAGAAACCATTTACTACTTTAATGCCTTAATACCTAGTTATGTCATTTGAGCTCTTTGTTTGCCTTTCCAGGTATCTGTGCAACAAAATAATTATACTAATCCCTCAAGGCATATTTTCTATATATTCAAGCCATGAATTTTTTGATCCAAATTTGTTACACAGGAAACCTTTGTTCCCTCAAATCAGAGCCTGGTGATAGTTTACTCAGACGTGTGTGCTTAAACTGCCTACTTCAGGGTTTATTCCCCTTACCAGTTTGAAGTTTATCTTGGCTCCACCTGTTTATGCATCAGGATGTAATATTTTATCTAAAGAAGAAGAAAATAATCTCTAAACGTATGTTGTGCAAAAATGGTTCCCAAATGCATTCTGTGTGTTGCTACCAGTTTGTGCTAATTTGCACAGCCTCTAAACAACTGGCAAAGTGGCTAGTGTTGACGTTGCAGCTACCACAGAGTCCCCAGTTGCTTTAGGAATTTTTACATTTTATTAGCGTAATGACAGAGTTTACAGTTATCCACAGTATGTTAATTACAAACACTTATTATCTATAATACCAGCTTGATGCTTGATCTTATATTTCCTTTCATAGAAATGTTACAGCTTTTACATTTAATTATAATGGGGATTAATCACCACTTATATGAGTTTTCACCTACAAGCAAAACATTTGGAACAAATTATAGTTGAGATAAAGCTATTAGATTTAAAATACGCCTACATAGCTTTCTTTTTTAACTTTTAAATTTTCCATTAACTAAAACTTGCTAATGTCATTGAGACTACTGAAATGATTTCACATGACTGATTGGATGATTGATTGGTTCATTCATTCATTCAAGTAATAATTTGTTGAGTGTCCAGTATAGGCCAGTCTAAGTTGTAGATGCTTAGGGCTACATCAGTGAACAAAACAAACATCCCTGTCCATGGGGACACAAGGAAAGGTAGACATTAAAAATAGCCGCAACAGCCTGGCCGGCATGGCTCAGTGGTTGAGCATCGACCTATGAACCGGGAGGTCATGGTTTGATTCCTGGTCAGGGCACATGCCCAGGTTGCGGGCTCGATCCCCAGTGTGGGGCATGCAGGAGGCAGCCGATCAGTGATTCTCTCTCATCATTGATGTTTCTATCTCTCTCTATCCCTCTCCCTTCCTATCTGAAATCAATAAAAATATTTTTAAAATAGCCATAACAAATGGGTGCATTATATAGCATGTTAGAAGGTTCTAAGTGTTATAGGGGAAAAAGTAGAGTAGGATAAAGGGACTTAGGAACTTGGTTGGGGGTTGCAATCTTTAATAGGGTGGGGCATTGAGAAGGTGGTATTTGCACAAACTTGATGGAGGTGAAGAAGCTAGCCATGTGGCTATCTGGAGAATAAGCAGAGGAAAGACCCTAAGGCAAGAGTACACCTAGAGGGGTTCATGGAATAGCAAGGATGTCAGTATGGCTAGAGAGGAGTGAACAAGAAAGAGAAAAGATTATAAATGAGGTTATAGGATTTGAATGCTGAAGAAATATTGTCATGGCTCATTATCCACCAATGAGTAGGTAAACACTTGACTTTTATGCTAAGTACAATGATTGCAAATGTTTGTTGAATGGTCTTTGGCAAATGAATTGGTACTTGTAAGAACTGGTCCTGAGCCACAATAGAAAATGGAATAGGCTTCTAGAATTTTTGTTAATTCTGCTAGTGGCAAAGTTTAGATGTAGAGTTGGGAAAGGAAAAGGGTGGGAAACTAACACAGAGATATTGGTGTTTTGGTGTCTAAGTCCTGCCTGACCATTGTCACATCACCTTAACTAGGAATTAATTTCTCACTTAGACTTAACCATTTGTTACTGAAAATTTTCTTTTCAGTTTGATTTTTGTCTTCATGACTTGAGCTTTTAACCAGAAAGAAAAAATTTCAATGTAGGGGATACTCTTGATTTGAAAGTTTGAGGTCTGTCAATCTCAGGAGAGTTATACAATATATTGGCACTAGAGGCCCGGTGCACAAAAATTTGTGCACTCGTGGGGGGCCTGTGCCTTCTCGCAGTCTGGGACCCCTGGGAGATAATGACCTGCTGGCTTAGGCCTGCTCCCGGGTGGCAGAGGGCAGGCCCAATCCTAGGTGCAGCCCCTGGTCGGGCTCAGAGCAGGGCCGATTGGGGAGTTGGAGCGCCGCCCCGTCATGCACAGAGCAGGGAGATTGGGAGGTTGTGATGCCACCCTTAGTCATGATCAGGGTAGGGCCAATTGGGGGGTTGGGGCACCGTCCCCTGTCACACTCAAGGCAGGGTCGATGGGGAGGTTGCGGCGCCACCCCCTGTCACACACAGAGCAGGGCCAATCAGGGGGTTGGGGCACTGCCCCCTGTCACTCACAGAGCAGGGCCCATCAGGGGGTTGGGGCACCGCCCTCTATCACCCACAGAGCAGGGCCGATCAGGGGGTTGGGGTGCCGCCACTCTCATATTCAGAGCAGGGCTGATGGGGAGGTTATGGCTCTACCCTGTCACAGAGCAGGCCCGTGGTGGGG
>NW_006290028.1:1026482-1042884 GCF_000327345.1 Myotis davidii | reverse complement strand
TGCACAGAGCAGGGCGGATTGGGAGGTTGCGATGCCACCCCTAGTCACAATCAGGGTAGGGCCGATTGGGGGGTTGGGGCACCGCCCCCTGTCACACTCAAGGCAGGGTCGATGGGGGTTTTTTTCAGGCTGGCAAGTGACTGAAGCTCCCAACTGCTCCTTTTTTTCTTTTTTTTTATTCTGGGCCAGCTTTAGCTCTGTCTCCAGCTCTGAGGCCTCTGCTGCTGAAAGCAGGTATCTGGTTTGTTTGGGTTCTATAACTGAAACACGGTATCAACTCCAGCTCTGAGATCTCGGCTGGCTGAAAGCAGGTTTCTGGGGTTTTGTTTAGCTTCTATATTTGTAACAATGTTTCAAACTGCAAGCTCAGAGGCCGGCAGCGGCAGGCCGGGAACGTTAGAGTCCTCCGTCACTGAAGCAAGGAAGCCTCATGTTAGTTTCAAGCTGCCTGGCTGCTGGCCGCCATCTTGGCTGACAGTTAATTTGCATATCTCACTGATTAGCCAATGAAAAGGTTAGCGGTTGTACACCAATTACCATGTTTCTCTTTTATTAGTGTAGATTATGCTTGTTTACTTCTTATAGAATGGACCTTGTGATTATTATATTTGTGTATTTTGTTTACAGTTTTTAAAGTATTTTTACACATAATACCTCATTTGACCCTTACCAAAAATCTACGTAAGAGGTAGACAACCATTATTCCATTTTGGACAAGGTATCTTCCATTTCACCTCTAGATCTACTTTCTACTCTTTTGCTCATCCTTTCTATGACTTGGAAGCTGACATTAATCGACTGCATCAGTGAGCTCCTGCTTCTGGAAGGGTTCAGCCAATGCTGGCACTTGTAGAATATCTGAGGGCAAAAGCAAAAGTAAGTTTCAGGAATTTTTTCCCCAGCTCCCTCTCTGCTAAGGCTACTGGTTAGCAGTGGCTGTGTGGAGGCCACAGCCTCTATCTATCCTACAGCTACAGTTCATATCTCTCTTCTCTTCTCTCCCCTCTCCTCCCTCCCCTCTCCACCTCTCCCCTCCCCTCCCTTCCTCTTCTCTCTTTGTCCAAGGGTTAGTATTGGGCCTCCACTATTGCTAGTCCCAGGGTGCTTCATCATCCCTTGATGAATTTTTTTCAATAAACCTACTTCAGTTTTACTCTTTGACTGTGTGCCTCTGTTTCCTGATTGAGGCCCTGACTGATACAGAGCTTTAAAGATGACAACCTAGTGAAGTTGGACAACTTGTGCAATGATAGAAATCTATTAAATGACAGAGTAGGGAATTGGTTTTGTGACTTAGAGGCATGATCAATTTTTAATATACCACAAAGGAACATATCCCAATTGGTGTATACTGATGGGACATTATTGATTACTATTTTCTTAATCATAGAAGGGTTTTTACAAAGAGCAGGGCTCTTTAAAAAGAAATACTATTCCCTTTCCTGTCCCCCAGAAACAATCAAACAAACAAATACCTAAACATGTATTTCATGAGAGAAGTATAGAGACAAAATCGGGAAGCATTTAGACTGTTTGCTTTTGGTTATTCATGGTGATGAAATAGTTAATAATCTGTGATTCCTATTTCCATCTCTCTACTGTTTTACTATGAAGTCCTCTTTACTCTACTTTCTAGTCTCTTCCCCTCCAATTGGTCACTAACACAAAGTATTGTCTCTAAAATGTAGAACTGACCTTATCAGGGACATTTCCCTATCCCCAGCTATCCACCAGATGAAGCCTAAGCTTATTGGTTTATCATTCTCCACCTATCCTTACCCTTGCCATATCTAACCTCATGGCTCTCCATTTCCTCCCAATGAAACCCTACATTTGCTTCAATATTATTTTCAGTTGACCAAACATGCTTTTCATTTGCTTCTGCCTATGTGATTTGCTGTTTTCTGTGCATATAGTATCACCAACTTTGCCCCTAGCCCCATCATCTGTCAAGAGAACCACTTACCATCAAAGTTCTATTAGAAAACATCCCATGAAGCCTTTTGGACCCTGCAGGCAGAGGTGCCAGACTTGAGGAAAGAAGCCCAACTCCTTGAGAGCAGAAACTGGGTCTTATTCATTATTGTATTCCCTGAGTCTTGGGGCCTGGTCTAGGGTCCTGCCCTTAGTGGACAATCAACAAATGTTTACTGAGCAAATGACTCAGTTGAGGCTCCTTCAACCAAAACCTCTGCAAGAAAAGTTTTGAAGTTGTTTTTACTGATTTAAATTAAATGTCAGAAAAAATAGGATGAGGATGGGATCAAGGAAGATTAAAAGCAAACGTTTTGAGTGGCTATCAACTAGAGAGTTCCTAAATAGGGAGTTCATGCTATAGAGTCATGTTTTTGCTGCTAGAGGCCTGAGTAGGACCTTGAACAACTTTGCTCTTTCATCCAACCTTTGGCCACCTGTGGTTAACATGTGTTAGTTTGCTCTGCGATTGTAGAAGGGTTTTTCCTCCTTCTAACCCCTGAGGATTGGTTGGCCATCTTTTCCCGACATCGCTGATATTAAATGCCTTTTTGTTCTCATAGCATGAGTTTCTAGACAAAGGGTCATCTGGGAAGCAGCAGTTTTGAGGATCTCCTTTAGGTCATTGGAACTAGTGTTCCTGAAAGTGCCTGGTGCATGACTGTAATAATAGAAGTCAGATCCCAAGTCTATCTTACAAGGAAGAGTTTTGTTCTACAAACTCTCCCTTTCTACTCAGGCTATCATTTATTGAAGGAGAAAATGATACTAACTGTAATGCTATACTGTAATTTGAGGTCAAATTACTATGGTGTTTAGAGACACGTGACAGAGCTCAAGAAACGTTAGTATACATGGAACAATTTATTGTGTGTTGAAATAGTATTTCTCTCCCCTTCAAGGGCATGATCTATTTTGGGATATATATTATGCAATGTTAGAATATTCTTATAATAAAATAATTTCAAGTGACAAAGTGGTACCAAAACGTTTTTTACCAAATTAAAGTAAGCTTGAATTGTATTTTCTGACTTTTGTTGTGGAAAAGTCAGAGTCTACACAGGGGAAGTGATCAGAATAAACTAAAATTTAGTGATCTGTCCTTTCACTATAAAATGGTATCATACAGAGTCGCAGTGGACTATGGTCTGCTTTTCTAGATGAGTTCTGTTTTATGGGAGACACTCTCTAATCCATAAGCTAGAGAACAGACTTAATAAATTGCCAAATAAAATTGGAATAGCCAATACTATAATTTTCATAATAACTATGAAAAATTGGACATATATGAGATGAAGTGACATTCTGCAGGGATGACGACAGGATAGGACATATAAGAAGAAAAACCAAACCACAGAAATGTTTGTGAGTAGCAGCATTATTACCTTATGTTCGTAGAGCACCCTATCACTTTCCTCTTACATTTTTTTACATAGGGTTGTATAAAAGGAGCATGAAAATTAAAAAATAAAAAGTAAAAATGGAACTCTGAATTAATAGTAAGAATTCTGAGATAAGTGTTCTTTTTTATTAATTTTTTGGGGTGACATTAGTTAATAAGATCACATAGGTTTAAAGTGTACAATTCTATGATACATGATCTGATCTTGCATTGTATGCCCATCACCCACAGTCAAACCATTTTCTGTCATTATATATTTGGCCCCCTTTTCCCTTTCTTTACTGCCCCCCTTCCTTCTGGTAACCACCATACTGTTGTCCCTGTCTATGAATTTCAGTTTTATATCTTATACATGAGTGAAATCATAAGGTTCTTAGCTTTTTCTGACTAACTTATTTTGCTTATCATAATATTCTCAAGGTCCATCCATGTTGTCACAAATGGCAGTATTTTATCTTTTCTATGGCTGAATAGTATTCCATACAAAAAATTAATACACAAAAGTCTGGTTCATTGAAAAGATTAATAAAATTGACAACCCCCTGTCTAGAAAAAAAGAGGAAAAAAGAGGAAAAAGGAGGAAAGACTTATACAGACAAAATCAGAAATGAAAGAGGAGAAATTATCACAGATATCACAGATATACCAATGATCATACTAGAATACTATTGAAGATATATGCCACCAAATTCATTAATTAACCTAGAAGGAATAGATAAGTTCCTAGACATATATAACTTTTCTAGGCTGAATCATGAGTTACTGAAAAATCTAAATAGACTGATCAATAGTGAAGAAATTGAAACAATGATCATAAACTCCCCAAAAATAAATGTTCAGGACCAAATGATTTCATTAGTGAATTCTACCAAACATTAAAAAAAGATTTGATTTCTATCCTTCTCAAATTCTCTGTAAAAACTGAAAAGTGGCAATACTTTCTAACACATTTTATGAAGCCAACATAACCCTGATACCCAAACCTGACAAGGGTAATATACACACAAAACAACTACTGACCAATATATCTGATGAATACAAATGCAATAAGCCGAAGACTTATTGTCTAGACAAGAGGTCTCCAACCGGTGGTCTGTGGACCATTGGTGGTCCGTGAGGTCCGAAAGGTTGGCGACTGCTGGTTAGACCAGTCCCATGGGGTAGAAAAAGATGGAGAGAAGGACCAAGAAGAAATGCAAGCAATGAATAATGCATGCAAAATGTCAGCACTTTGTGTTCTAGCTACATGGATATCTTGAAGATGCAATCATCATAACAACTCTACAATAAGAATTATACACCTACAGCAACAGAAGACTATATTCCCACAGGGAATCTCCCATCCTTCATCCTTCATGTTTCTCCCATGTGAAGCCTTGCCAGACAGATCCAGCCCATGTTTCTCTCTCCTTTGAACTCTGAAGTCTGTTTATTCCATTCATTTGACAATTAGTAATTCCTTTTTACATGTCATCTCTTATTATATCATTTAACTTTTTGTGTATTTCAGCCTTGTATCTCCAACTAATTGCAACTTCCTTGAGGGCAGCGAACATTGCTTTAACTGCTTTGAAGCCTTCTCAAGAGCCAGTCTTATGGCTGGAGACATAGGAGATATTTGGCATATGTTTTCTAAGTGAAACAATTGACTGGCGATTGAGCTGCAGAAAGGCATGGAGTACCTGAAGGTGGTTCCGAAGAGCCTCCAGGCAGCATGGGCATGGACTGCAGAGTTATAGTCCTGGTAGGCTGCCCACAGGCTCTGTGACTTAGGGAGGTGGCTTAGTCTCTCTGGGCCTCCTTCTTAACCTTTTTTCCCTCTACTCTGTAAAACACGGTGATGCCACAATCTTTACAGCTTGTTGTAAGGATCACGTGAGATAGGTATCAACAAATGAAGTCACTGTCCTTATTGTTATTCTCCATAGAAATGACCCTCTGACTTGGAACAATCAGAAGTGCAGAGTAAGATTAGAGCAGACTTTTATCCTGGAGAAGAGTGGAATACGTTTCTTATTTGTCAGGTTAAATAGAAGATCCTCTTGGTTTGAGTGCTACTCTGGAGTTAGACTGCCTGATTTGAATTTTGGCCACCACTGTTTGCTGTGCAACATTATTGGGGTGCACCACAATTTTACAATCTGTAAAACGGAAATAATATTTACTGCATAACATTATTGTAAGGAGGAAGTGAAATAACCTCTATAAAGTGCTTATTAGTACAGTGCCTGGCATATAGCAAGGCTCCTGGTAGCTGGTTTATCTGTTGCTACTTGTATCAGTTACCTATAACTATATATAGTATAACTAACTACTCTAAAACTCAGTGGTTTAAAATAGTGAGCGTTTATTATTGTTCATGAATATACAAACTAGCTGGGCAGTTCTTTTGAACTCAGTTGGGATCATCGATACATTTTCAGTCAGCTCTGGGGCAGACAGGCAACTTTGCTGATCTCGGCTGGGCTCTCTCCCATGTGTGGGGTCTACGGGCTATAGGCTGTTCTAGAATGGCCTTGACTGGGCTCAAAGGGCTGTTTTCCATGTGGTCTTCATCTAGAACAGCAGTTCTTAACCTGTGGGTCGCGACCCCTTTGGCGGTCGAACGACCCTTTCACAGGGGTCGCCTAAGACCATCCTGCTATCAGATATTTACATTACGATTCATAACAGTAGCAACGTTACAGTTATGAAGTAGCAACGAAAATAATTTTATGGTTGGGTCAGAACATGAGGAACTGTATTTAAAGGGCAGAAGGTTGAGAACCACTGATCTAGAAGGACAGTCAGGACTTATTCACAGGACAGTTGAGCAGGATTCCAAGAGAAAGCAAGTCAAAGTAAGCAAGAACTGATACAGTGGGATACCCACTATGTGCTATTGGTCAAAGTAAGTCATAAGGCCAGCCCAAATATAGGCAAATAAAGGGGAAATGGATTGCATCTCTTGATAACAAGATCTACAAAGTCACATTGAAAGGGCATCAGTACAAGGAGGTGTAAAGATTTTGGCCAGGCCCAGTCGGCATGGCTCAGTGGTTGAGCGTCAACCTATGAACCAGGAGGTCACAGTTTGATTCCTGGTCAGGGCATATGCCCAGGTTGCAGGCTCAATCCCCATTGTGGGGCATGCAGGAGGCAATTGATCAATGATTCTCTCTCATTGTTAATGTCTCTATCTCTCTCTCCCTTCCACTCTGAAATCAATAAAAAAATATTTTAGAAAGGGAAGGAAGAAAGGAAGGAAGGAAGGAAGGAAGGAAGGAAGGAAGGAAGGAAGGAAGGAAAGGAAGGAAAGGAAGGAAGAAATGCCCTAACTGGTTTGGCTCAGTGGATGGAGCATCAGCCTTGCAGACTGAAAAGTCCCAGGTTCGATTCCGATCAAAGGCATGTACCTTGGTTGCAGGGACATCCCCAGTAGGAGGTGTGCAGGAGGCAGCTGATCGATGTTTCTCTCCCATCGATCTTTCTAACTCTCTATCCCTCTCCCTTCCTCTCTGTAAAAAATCAATAAAATATATTTTTTTTAAAAAAAGATTGTGGCCAGTTTAGCAATTGCTCTATCACACCACTGTTACATTTCTTCTGAAATAATAGAAACAAATACTTGTACCATGGTTTGCAGATTACAAAGATCTTTTGCTTATAGCCACTAGGTCTTACAATGAGACTGTGAGTTAAGTATTTTTGAGCCTTTAGTATATGCTTGGTACTATCTTAGACACATATTTCTATTTTTACATTTTCTTACCTTTCCAGCACACATTGATTGCTAACATTCGGGCAGTAAGGTTTTCTCCTCAGCCTACTGGTCTCCTGACTCTTCAAGGGTCATGTTATTTACTTTCATGGTTTCAATGCTCCACTTTTATATAGGGATGTTGTTACTCCAGCCTAAACCTCCCAGAGCTCTGTTTTTCTATGTCTAGTTGCTTGTCAGCTAAAGCTTCATAGTTGTCACATGACCACCTCAAACTCAGCATGCCCAGATGTGTAACCAGATGTGCTCTTTTAAAATATGATTATGCTGATAATTCCCAATAAAAATGCTCTGAAAATACAAAATACATGTAGTAATTGTTTGGCCCTTCTATGACCTTTGTGTATGACTTTTAATCCCTTAAAGTTAAAAGAGACACTGTAGTTAACATTCTGAGAAATACTCTCTGGACAAAAGCATTTTTTATTTGGCCTTAATCTTGGGTTGGTACGGAGGGTCCTGGATATAGATTGGGTAGCCAGTGAGGTTAGGAAATTTGATTTTTTTATTTAGGGTTTTAGTGGTGCTACTAAATATAGCATGTCCCATTTTCCCTTTTTCCTCAAACTGTCTCATTGATGTAACATGAAACCAAATAGAACAGTGCCCAACAGCTTGAAAGAGTGAATATCATGTGTTGAAAAGGAATATCACAGTATCACCTGATAAAAATAGCCTGAACCCACAGCAAGCAGAGATTGGTGCACTCTAGAAGAGTGCATGTTTTTGAAAGGTTTTATTCACTGTTTTACCCCCCTCCAAGAAATTGATAGGTGTTTGCAAAAGTGCTACCAAGTAAAGGATTGATGAAGGGGGGGAGGGAAGGGCAATAACCTTTAAAAGTGGTGATCAAGTAATTAGTTGTTAAAAAGGAGCAGCAAAAATATGTTTATCAAGGCTTTGTATTTTTCCATTATGACCAACCAAATATTTTTATGTTTCTGAGCACTGAGGTAGAGTTTTGACAAAGACAAGTTTAAGAAGCCTGAAGAGGAAGTGACCATGTTATTTATTTAATCCACAGGTCTTAACCAAGGAATCACATCATCTATTCATTCAACAGGTATTAACCAAGTAAACAGTCTACATTGGGAATCCAGAGGATACAAAAGTAAAACAGATATAGAGGAGTTTTATACCATGTAGAGAAGACATAGCCTTGCATATGAATATGCATATAAGTATTACCATGTTGAAAAGAACAGAAAGATAAGAGTGACATGGAGTTTGTATGTTCTGTCATTTATTTATCTGACAAAAATTCAGTACCTCCTGCATCTAGGCACTGTAGTAGGTGCTGGGGACATAGCTTACCTTCTAGCAAGGCATATAAATAACAAGCTAATAAACTATTAAATAAAATAATGCAGTTTCAGATCATCAGTAAATGCTATGCCAAAAATAAAATGGGTTAAAGGTGGGTGTTGGTTCAGGTAGGTGATCAGAGATGTGTAGAGATGGTGTTGGGGAAATAAAGGTCTTCCTAAAATAAAAGATTAGATATGGGAGAATAAGAAGTGTGTTTGGGGAAGAGCAGTCCAGTTGGACTGGTTTGGGGGTGGGTGAAATGGGGTAATAAGGCTCAGGGGAGTTGATGAACTTGACCTTCTAGTATTTTTGAAGAGTTCTCAAGTGGGAGAAAGCAGGACGAGGCTGGGACCAATGGCTGAAGGTTTCAGGGGTTAAAGTCTGTGTTGTCTAATAGTAGATAGAAAGGCTTCTGGCACTATGTTAGAACAGCGTGGTCACGTGAACTGCACACGGGTGCAGGAATGTTGTCTTTTTCATCTCCATATCCCTGTTGCCTGTCCCAGTAAATGGCATATAGTACATGATCAAGAGTTGATTTTTGAATTGCATTCCTGAAAATCACACATGTGGTTGTGTGAAATCTATGGATCTTCTTGCAAGTATTCCGTTGAGATGGCTCTGAATCTAAATGGAGGTCTACACTACCGAAAAGGATGGCCTATTCTGTTTCAGCATTCCCTTTTTGCATTTCATAGCCATTTTCTCTTTCTAGGATCAGAGAGTGGTTTTGTTGTTCATGGAGCTGTACCTGATTTAAACAAGGCATGGTAATCTAATTTCTATTTATTTCACTTACCCACAAACATTTGTTTATTTCAGAGAGAGTCATTTACCCAGGGTTTCGCAGATAGTAATCACTGAGGCCTTGTGTCTCTAAGACCAGGCTCTTTCTACCACATCCTGCTGTCTTATATGAAACAGATTTCATTTCATGCCAGCTCTGTGTATGGATCTCTGCGACATATTTCAATTCCTTTAGCAACAGCAGCATTTTACCACCTAAGAGGACTGCCTGCTGTTGATGAACACCTAGTCACTGTGCTAATGCAGACACCTTACTCTCTGTCCCCTGGTTAACGAAGCCCTCCTGGACCTCTGGGCCCCATTCTTCTCTCTTGTCTCTGGTTGCCTATAGCATTATACCCTGACCCCACACCTCACACTTAGCTTGTTTTCTTATTGTTTCTTCTGCTTGAGTCTTGTCTCCTTAGTTGGTTGTATGTTCTTCTAACCCAAGAGCTATGTTTTAAACCAGCAACTCCATTAGTGTTCTGTGCATCACTAGACATGGGTGCTTATGAACTGCTTTCTTGATTCGTAATCACTCATGAGTGAAAGGAAAGTTACAATGAATTCCTTCAGGACAGGGATCATATCATCAAGCATATTTATATCCCTAGCCACCAGTATCTGGCCCAGAGTAGGTGCTCAATAAATGTGTTTTGGATATGTGGCCTTGGTTTCTGTACACTGTTGCAGTTTGTTCTTGGCATCTCTGTTTAGCAGCATTACTTTTAGTGACATTACTTACTTCACCATCCGAGTATTTTAAACATTTCTAAGTCCTTTAAATTTTCATGTTAGGGCTGTTATCAATTAACTAGAGGCCTGAAATTCGTGCATGGGGGGCAGTGGTGTCCCTCAGCCCAGCCTGTACCCTCTCCAATCTGGGACCTCTAGAGGGATGTCCGACTGCCCATTTAGGCCCGATCCATGGGCCTCTCCCCTGCAGTCCTGGTCCCTTCCAACTGCCCTTGCCTGCTGTCCTGATCGCCCACAACTGCCCTCCCTTGCCGGCCAACTGGTGGTGGCCATCTTTGACCACGTGGGGCAGCCATCTTGTGTGTTAGAGTGATGATCAATTTGCATATTATCTCTTTATTAGATAGGGTATCTTCTACGAAGTTTTGCGATTTTTTCTCTTAGATGAATTTGCTAAGTACATAATTGTTACCAGGAAAGCTAGACCAGGCTGGAATTGGTGTATTGGCTGCCCCTACTTTGCCAGGCAAGATAGAAGGTGACTACAGCCCTTTGCTGAGACAGCTAGTCTCCCTCAAGCCTCACAGGACCTGGGGGTGGAGGGTATTACTCCATCTATACAGAGGTAAAAAATCAAGTTGGGATGTCAACTTGGGGACTTTACTTCATATTTGGTCATTTCCCATCCTCTATCTTTAAACATTTTAGAAACTTAGAAATTTTGTGGGTGGATGTAAGGAAGGATATTTGACAAATTCTTTTTTATTGTTAAATAAAGGCTCACCTTGATTGTGAGCCTACCCCCCACCCAAAAAGCTATTTTAATCTCTAATACAGACACAGATGCTCTATTGATTTTTTTTTAAAGCAAAGTAACAAAACCCATGTCCCTCTTTTTGTGAAAAAATCACTATTACTAGGTGTTGTGGTCTACAAGATGCTAAATAAGGATTCTAGCCAAAATGCTTTGCAAAACTATTTCAATGCAAAATCAATAATATACATGAAAAATTTATGAAAAGATGAATTAAGGATAAAACAACTTAACCTTTTACTGAATACACACACAGAGGAAACATTAACATGTAATGTTAACTTCAGTCATCCGCTGGGCTTTGAGATGTAGTGGCTTTGTAAGTGAGGGCAGTATCAAGAGCCTCATCTGAATATAATGGTGGCCATGACTAAACCAGACAGGTCACGTGTACCAAAGGCCTAAAGTGCTTAGAAAAGAAGAGCTGTAACACGGGGCCAGACTCTGGACTTCCCAGGTAAGACTCTTGTACCTTCAGTTGCCTTCTGGACATCTTCAGTGGACCACATGAACAAGACTATGAAAAGGTATTTGGCTAGTTATGGCTGCAAGGCATCCTGGGTCACCAGCATGGTAGGAGGGAGAGATGAGTGAGCTTGGTGGCCTTCAGTCCAGGTAACGAACTTTGAGAGGTTGTACTGGTAACACTCAAGATCAAAGGTTCTGGGGTCATGGCTGTGCATGCAGCAGGCCTAGCTGGGCTGGGCTTCTTTAGTTTATGGGGAAGCAGACTCAGATGTGATCCAGAATGCAGGATGGAGTGCTCTTGGGATCTCCACCAGGGGAGCGGGGAGGAGAGGAGGGAAAGTGAAGGAAGGAAGGGGGAGGAGGAGAGGGGAGGAAGCAGGATCAGGCAGGGGAAGAAGTCGGCTGCAGCACAGTCTCAGTGGAGGCCTCAGCCAACCTGAGTAGAGCTGAAGCTGAGATAGCCCTTCAGAAGTGTTCTGAGTTCGGGTAAGGGTGCCAGACCTTTCTACCCTATATGGACCTGGATGTGGGATGTCTCTGGATGTGGGATGCCCCAAGAAGGGGGAATGACCTTGGGAGAGATAGCACTCTTCAGTCAGCTCAGGGCTGTCCAGGGGACTAAGTCCTTCAGTCCTGAAGGAGGATCTGGGTGGCTCATCATAGCTTCTACGGCAGCGGCAACTTCATGGGGTTATTGGGAAGTGGACACATGCAAAAGCACACTGTAAAGTGCTAAACAAATGTAAGGTGTTAGTTGCTATTAATATTAATAGTAACATTAGTGGTGCTCAGTAAATACTTCTTTAACAGAGCTGAGTCTATTTTCTTAGGTCTGTAGTAAGAATCATGAAGTCGGCATAAACCCTTGTTTTTATTCCTCTCACTTCCCCAAAGACACCCTTTCCCCTTGCTCTTCGGTTATTAATCTTGTCTTAAAAGTGCTTAGGCCATCCTATTTTAAAACCTCTAGGGTTGGTTTGATTTGATTTCCTTTCCACTGAAATGACTGTTCTGAACTCTGACCTTAATCCGGGATGGTTAGAGCAGCTGGAAGCACTTTCTTGACTATCTATCCATCTTTACACTTTATATTCCACATAGGCTCAGAGAAATCCTAAGTCCTAGTGCAATTTTTAATCGCTGCTACATTAACTATTCCTATCGGTGAGGTTAATTAAACATAATTGAGGGTCGGCCCTGGCATGCCTTACTTTGTACTGACCCTGGCGTCAGTTCTGTCAGCCTGTAGGGCTCAGACATGAGAACACCTTGGCGAAAGCCATCAGTGTGAAAGATGAGATCAAGAATATTGAGCAACTCTGGGTCAATTCCAGGGAACAGCTGCTTATACAAAGAAGTGTGCATGGGAGTTCAAAGGTGTAATGCGTTGTTGATTTCTCACACGCGCGCGCACACACACACATACTGATATACTCAGTTATTCTGTGAATTCATCATATGATTTCTCTCAAACATATGTATGTGCATATATTTTTTACTCACAAACTTTGTGTCACTTTCCTGCCTAAATGTCTTCTGTAGCCCCCCTAACATCTCCACCATAAAAAAATCTAGTTTTAGCAAAGCTCTTTTAGTTTCCTGAATATATTAGAATGTTTTATGCTGCTTGTCGTTGTGCCTGCTATTTCCTTTTCCCAAAAAGCCTTCTCATTCCCAAGCATCCTTCAGGTCTCAGTTCAAATGTCACCTCGACCAGGCAGCCTTCCTTGGCTTCCCCACAATGCCACATTGACCCTTCCCACTCTTCACTGCCTTTCCTCCAAGACAGTGAGCTGCCAGGTGGGAGGAAAATGAATTCCTGGATCTGTTGTAGAGGTGAGAGGGATCAGGGTGGAGAGAGAGTGAGAGAAGTTATATGCAAACCCCCTTTAATTAAAACTTGTATCATGTAGAATCAATACTCATGTGTATGTGTCTCTAAATGTGTGATTTGATGTACCTGATATTTGATTTTGTTCTTCATTTTAAGAGGAACCAAGAACCACCTTTTGCTCCAAGGACTAGAAGAGCTTTAATGGAGAGGCTTTCTGACTGGAGTAAAACTTTCCCCTGACTGCCCTCTGGTGGAGGTGCTGAAAGAGCCCAGAAATTATAGACAAAAACATCATAAACCTTGTTCCCCAGATTGAGAGAGCAGTGTCCTTGATGGTTGTCCCTTGTTCTCTTTAGTCGACCTACCAGATGTAAATAATTTCAGATTTTTAAAGAAACATGATATAGCAAGACATGCCCCAAATTGAATTCAGTTTGTTTTGGGGAAATCAGACAGTTCAAGAATGCTAGGTTACCCGGAGTGAATGTTATGAATGGCACATGGAGAAAGGTCACCTGTAGTTAAGAGAGGTCGCTGCTGGATGAAGTGATAGATGCTCACCAGCTTTAACTAATACGTCTGCACAAGCTGAAGAAAGCAGTATTGAGGCAGAAAACTTCAAGTTCTGTTTGCCCAAAACAGTGGTTCCTGCCATGCCCAGGAATCACCAGCTGAGCTGTGTTAAAACGCTGATTTGTGAGCCTCTCATTCAGGTTCTGATCCAATGGGTCAGGGCAGGAGCTCGGGAATCTGCATCTTAAGCACCAGAGGGGGGTTCTAAAGGATGTGGCCCTCACATGCATGACGATGAGTTTTATAGAGCCATTTACACACTTTTTTATGATTAGGGCAATTCTGATTCAGATATTCTGATGCACTGTCTCATGACAACATTCTTTTTAAACCTCATGTCCTGATTTTTGGCTAAAAAGACATGGTCTTCATTTTTGTACATGGGATTACGATTTAGAGTCAGCATTCCATCTGTAACTATGGGACAGACTTTCCTTTCTCTTTTCTTCCCTCCCTCCCGTTCTGTGTATCTACCTACCTGTTACCCTGGCTGTCTACCTATGCACTGCTGTACCTACGCACTTGTATTTATGAATCAATCCATGCACTATTCCTTGTGCCTAGTGAACCACAGGAAGAGCCACCCTGTTGAAACGGTGGTTATCCTGGAATTTTGGCATTTTTAGGGGGAAAGGTAAAAGGCACTGGCCAGGAAGTAACCTAACCTGGAGAGTAATACCAACTATAATTTCTTGAGCACCTACCAGGTGGCAGGCATTCTACAAGGCTTCTTCCGAACATTGTTACTAATCCAACAAAGTAGTTCACAGGTGAGGACACTGGAAACTTAAAGAGATTATGTAACCACTTAAGTCAGCCAGAGTCATCGAGGTTGAACTATAATTTGAACCCAGGATCCAGGTGTGTCTCACTCCAAAGCTCCTTGCTCCCTTTCTCTGGATGAACATACCTCTAGCTACCTGCAGGTAGGCACCAAAGCTCATCAGACTTTTCTGGGTCCACCAGTCAGTTTCATTCTCATTAAAAATAGAATTTTAGGAGAAAACTCCATTTCTAAGAAAGTAAGTTAGCAAATCAGGAATTTCTCCAGGGCACTGCTACTAACATCTTTCAAGTTCCTGGGAAATCTAAAAATCAATTATATTGAAGTAAAAAGAATGCTTACGGTGATTTTTTAAGAGGTTTCTGAAGGTTGTTTTAAGACCAAACTGGGCAGCCATGTATTTTAATTTTGTATTTTATAGGGAACCTGCTGCATTGTTGACACTCCCGAAAGGTCAATAACAACTTGTTTGATATTTCAAGTTAATTGTGAGTCTCTGCATGTTTGCATAGCTGAACCTTTATTGCTAAAGGTCTCATAAATGTTGCATCGCCTTCAGTGTGTGGGGCTGCCTTGAATACCTCGTATGACAGTGGAAATGCATTTGTTGCAGTGAAAAGACATTTGATTTAACATAGTATAGTTCATTTTCCTGTAGCCATCAGAATGTTCTAAAAATAAAGTTTATAATTTTCTGATTATAAAAGAAACTTGTTAAAGTGTTAAAAATATAAAACAGTATAAATCAGCCCTAGCTGGTTTGCTCAGTGGATAGATTGTCGGCCTGTGGAATGAAGGATCCCAGGTTCGAGGGCACATGCCCAGGTTGCGGGCTCAATCCCCAGTGTGGGGTGTGCAGGAGGCAGCCGATAGATGATTGTCTTTCATCATTGATGTTTCTATCTATCTCTCCCTCTCCCTTCTTCTCTGAAATAAAAATATATGTTGAAAAAAGAAGATAAATCACCCATAATCTTCTTCTCCAAGAGTAATGGTAGTAATAATTTTTAAATGTTCTTTAAGTAAGGCATGCTTACTAGGTGTCAGCCACTGTTAAGATAGGTGACATATTTCTGATTTTATAGATTGGTAACTAAGGCTTAGGAAGGTTAAATAATTGTCCTCTTAAGTGGTAAGTAGTGAAGGTTGGTTATAACATTGTGTTCTTCCCTAGTTCCAAAGCAGTACTCTTTTTGTGCTTCTCCACAAACCACTGTTACCATTCTAGTATGTTTCTTCCAAGTCTTTTTTTATGCACTTTTTTCCATGGCTGACATCATATGGTGAACACAACTTTCGACTCTTTTGTTTTCCCTTAAAATAATAGGATAATCATTTTTCTTGTATGAACTGGCTCTGCCCCCCTCTCTGAATTCATCTCATACATCCTTCCACCTTGCGTGCTATACTCTAGCCACACTGGAACAAGCCAAAAATGTTCTTGCCTGGGATCTTTGCACTGGCCATTCTTGTCTCAACTCTTAAATAATTAGTATTTTCTCATTCTTTAGGCCTCAGCTCAAATGTACACATTTTCCCTAAAAATCTGTGTCAAGTAGGTCCTAAGCTCTCTTTCTTAGGTTTCCATGAGTTTCCTTCATGCCACTCATTACAACTTACAAACTGTAAGAACATTAGTTTATTTTATTTGCCTTTTTACTGTATTCTTGTGTCACCTTCATTTTTGTAGGTCTAGCCGATGCCTATACATAATTCTGTACTTTCTGAACATTTTTGTATATAAAACATTTTATTATTGTTTTTTAAATTTTGTTTTTCAATAACGATTGTTCCATTCAATATCATTTTATATTAGTTTCAGGTGTATATCATAGTGGTTAGACAATTATATAATTTATAAGTGAGCCCCCTAATAATTCAAATACTCACCTAGCAGCATACATAGTTATTACAGTACTAGAGGCCTGGTGTACGAATTCGTGTATGGGTGGGTTACGGCTTGCCCACCCCAATGGGAGCTAGTTGGGCCAGGCCAGCGG
>NW_006290028.1:1009180-1026471 GCF_000327345.1 Myotis davidii | reverse complement strand
GGGGGGAGGGTGGGGGGGCGACAAGGGAGGTCAGCCACCCCCAGGGCCATGGGAGGTCGACTGGCCACGCCCACAGTTGGGGGCTGGACAAACTGGGGAGAGGGGTTGGGGGAGGTTCAGGGGGGCCAGTCAGGCCCCCGATCGGGCCAGTTGGCCATCGCAGTGCATGTCATAGCAACCAGTCGTTCCATTGGACCAGTTGCTTGGCTTTTATATAGAGAGATTATTGACTATATTCCCTACGCTATACTTTACATTCCGTGACTATTTTGTAACTACCAATTTGTACTTCTTAATCACTTCACCTTTTTCACCCCGCCACCCAACCCTGCCTCTCATCTGGCAACCATCAGTTTGTTCTCCACAATTATGAATCTGTTTCAGCTTTGTTGTTTGTTTGTTTTTTATTGTCTTCTTTAGATTCCACATAGTGAAATCATATGGTATTTGTCTTTTTCTGTCTGCTGTTATTTATGGCTGAGTAATATTCCATTGTATATATGTACCACTTCTTTGTCCACTTGTGTATTGATGGGCACTTGGGTTGCTTACATATCTTGCCTATTGTAAATAGTGCTGCAGTGAACATAGGGGTGCATATATCTTTTTGAAGTAGTGCCTTGGGTTTCTTCAGATATATACTCAGAAGTGGAATTTTGGAGTCTTAAGGCAGATCCTTTTTTAACTTTTTAAAGGACCTCCATACTGTTTTTCATAGTGGCTGCATCAGCCTGCATTCTCACCAACAGTGGACAAGGGTTCCTTTTTCTTCACCTCCTCACCAACACTTGTTATTTGTTGATTTATTGATGATAGCCATTCTGACATGTGTGAGGTGATATCTCATTGTGGTTTTGATTTTCATTTCTCTAATAATGATTAATGACATCGTGCATTTCTTCATGTGTCTACTGGTCATTTGTATGTCCTCTTTGGAGAAGTGTCTATTCAGGTCCTCTGCCCATTTTCAATTGGATTATGTTTTTGATGTTGAGCTGTATAAATTCTTTATAAGTTTTAGATATTAATCCCTTATCAGGTGTATCATTGGCAAATATGTTCTCCCATTCATTTTCATTTTGTTGATGGTTTCCTTTGCAGTGAAAAATATTTTTAGTTTGATGTAGCCCCATTTGTTTATTACTTATTTTGTTTCCCTTGCCTGAGGAAAATACTTTTTTCATTATGATAATGGTTTTCCATGAGTTCAAATACTGGGTTAAACTGCAAGAAAAATTGTAAGGCTCTTGCGGGTCTCTCTGCCCCCTTGCCAGTTTAATCAGTTTTTAAAGTCCTAGCTAAGTTTACATTCATGAATCTATCACCTCAATAAAGTAGTTTAAAAATGAATGAATTCACCCATCTGGTGTCATTCAGTGGTTGAGTGTCAACCTATGAACCAGGAGGTTACTGTTGCATTCCCTGTCAGGGCACAAGTCCAGGTTGTGGGCTTGATCCCCAGTAGGGGGCATGCAGGAGGCAGCCGATAAATGATTCTCCCTCATTGATGTTTCTATCTTTCTCTTCCTCCATGAAATAAATTTTATATATATATATCAAGGGAAAAACATAAAATCATTTTTTAAAAAGAATGAATTCATTAAATGATTAAATGGACAAAAAAGAAAAGGGTTAGCTATTTTGATAGGTAACTCAAATGATGCCTGCTCATTGTAGGTGCCCAGGACATTTTTGTTGAATGAAAAAGGAATCTCATTTGATAAGTGGATGATATAAAGTTGACATTTGGCTGGAGTTCCAAGAACATCCAAATCTTTTTCTGACCCCCTTTTCTGTGAGGTCACACAGAGAAAGGTAAGTGCAGAGAGCAATGACAAGGAGAAACACACAGAAGAATTGCACCTTCTGCCCTTATCATCTGGACTGAACCTTGCAAAGAATTTCTTCCCTGGGGCTGGGGGTGCCCAGACCATAAAACCAGAGTTGCCCCTTACCCCTTTCCCCTTTTTCCCTGGGGCTAGGGGTGCATCGAAATGGTAAAGAAAGACGTTTCAGAGCAAAAGAAGACTATTTGCCCTATCATTGCTGGTATAGACCTATCCAATATCATCTCCTTGACAGATGACCAATATCATCTCCTTGACAGATGATGCACCATTTTTTATTCACATATATTAAATGAACAAAGATTTTACATTTGATAATATTTAATGTGCGGCATAGTAAACAACTTTGTCCTCTGAGGCCATGATCCAATAAAAAGCTTTTGAACCTGACTGGATGAATACATACAAGCTTCTTTGTTAGATGCGCAGTGGAGGGAAGACACTTCCCTTTCTCAGTATGGTTTTCATGTACATGTTTTTAAAAATATTTGTGAGGTTAAATATTTTCCACATGTTTGTTAACCCGTTGTAAGTCCTTTTTTGTTCATGGGTTTTGTCTTGTCTGTGTCTATATGGATGTCTTTTGTAATACATATATATGAGTGCCTTAAATACAAAAACAGTAATTCCCTTGTTTTATATCTATGGTAAATGTGTTTATGTCCTGTATTAGACTTACTGAAGTTTTTAACTTACATGTAGTAAATTATATCAATATTTTCCCTGTTAATTGCTTTTATGCCTAGAAAAGTCCAAGATTGGATAAATGGTTACTCATATCTTTTTCTTATTTTATGTTTGATTAACATGTCTTATTTTGAAGTTGCCTTTTAATTCAATAAAGGAATGTTAAAATTGAGTTGTATAAACCTGGTTCTGAAGTACCTTCCCCCAAATTGGTGTGAACTTTTTGCCAATTTGGTTTTGAAAAAAATAGCTTTCAAAATGAGGTATAACTAGATAAGCTTTAAAGGTATTTCTTTGTTTAGCTCCTTTTTTAAAAAAAAATTTTTTTATTTATGCTCTCCCTGCTATCTCCTGGAATAGTATGCAGAGGAACCCTTTAGCATACTAATACAATAAGGATGCTTTTTATGGCTTAAGAGATCTTGGGAATCCTTGGGAAATTGTTCAGTGACTCTCTGCAACAGAATTAATGTTTTTAAGCCAGAAGCCTGCATTCTGTGTAAGGGATACATTTTCAGAGCTCTTCTTGCTGTGAGCTCTCCAAACCCCTCCCTCCTACTGTCCTGGGAGTGCTGCAACTCTAACCCTCCCCCACCCCGATAATTGGATTGGGGCCAGAATTTCTTTGTTGTTTGCTTTTCAAAGAGGGAGGTTGTGTATTATATTCTGGAGGGGGTGGGGGCTGCCATAGCACAAGTGCATTGTCTCTGGGGGCTCTGCAGATCCAAGGCCAATTCTTCATTGTGGGCCCCTCAAGTTTACCCCTTGGCCTTGGCTGTTCTTCAGCTCACAGGGAGAGAATCCCAAATGCTGATTATCCTGTCTGTTTTTTCCCAAGGAGAATGCTATTACCAAGGAAGAGGGTGAGCATGGAGGAGCAATCAGTTATCTGTGGGCTTAAAACTAAAGAAAATGCGCCCAAAGTTGAAGAATATTTATTTTATCATTCGCCCTGGCCGGATGGCTCAGCTGGTTGGAGCATTATCCTGTACACAAAAAGGTTATGGGGTTCAGTTTCCGGTCAGGCCATATGCCTAGGTTGAGGGTTCAATCCCTGGTCAGAGTGTGTACCAGAGGAACCGACCAATGTTTCTCCCTCTCATCGATGTTTCTCTCTCCCTCCCTTCCTCTTTTCCTCCCACCTCTTTCTCTCTCTCTGAAATCAATAAAAAAAATAATACTTGGGTGAGCATTAAAAACAGTAAAATTTTTAAAAGCATATTTATTTTGTTAGTACTTATTTTCCTTATATAGACCCTTTTTGGATAGGAGATTCTTTTCCTAGTCACTATACTTACTTGGATCCCCCAGACAGCCAACCAGAAATGAGATTCTGAAAAAATGAATGTGTTTTCCTACTTAAACCAGGTAGGTATAATGAGGAAGCAGTGACTCAGAGAGGGCTGGGATTTAGCCAAGATGATACAGCTGGTTAGTTACAGGGTGAAGGTGCTTGGTATTCATGCCTTCCACTCCAGTACTTCTAATTGCCTCTTTTCTCACAATCCAGGGAAGTATATTTTTACAACTTTTGCTATGGACAACAGTGTCCATCTCCTAGATTGTATTTTTCAAAAAACTTTTAGTTAAAATACCCCCAAAATAAGTATATTTTTATTTTTGTGAAATTCGCCTTGGTGATGTGACTTAAATTGTAACCACCTGATGACCCTGAACTTTCTACCTGAAAGTTGCTATGGACTGAATTGTGTCCCTCCAACACCCATTATGTTGAAACTCTAACCTCTAATATGACTCTTTGGGGATGTAGGGCTTTTAGGAGGTACATAGGATTAAATGAGGTCCTAAGGGTGAAGTCCTAATCCAAAAGGATTGCTGGCCTCATAAGAAGAGGAAGGCGGGGGGAGTTTTTTCTCTCTTTGCCACGTGAGCACACAGTTGGCATGAAAATGATTGTAGCTGCAAGCCTGAAAGAGGGTCCTCATCAAAACCCCTGATCTTGGACTTCCAGCCTCTACAAATGTGAGCAAATCCACGACTCTCTGTTTCTGTTTTTAAGCTACTCAGTCTGTGGTATGTTATTATGGCAATCAGGGTTGACTAATAAAAAAGTTTTCTTGTGTTATTAAATTCTGGTTTCTAGACCGAGTAGAAATTCAAATTACAAGATCATGGAGGATGATCTGTGTTTTAAAAAGATTGTTCTGATGGTTGTTCCCTTGATGCTCTGGGTATCTTGAGTGCATTTAAGTTTGTGAGCTCTTCAGAGCACTTGCTTCACTTGTAAGAAATAGCTTATTGTTGACTGGAAATAGCCTGGCTCACAAATGGAACTGGTGGATGGAAGCTGGCCTGTCCTCGGCTGAACCAGGAGTGAAAAATGCATTAGTGTTGTGATGTTACTGAGGGCAGAGGTCTTTGCTGGGCTGGGTGCTCACTTCTGGCTCCTGAAATCACTTAATTAAAGGCAAACGCACATAATACCTGAACAGCATTACTGGGCTGGTTTTGTCTTCCCTGCCATGCTGAGTTATTCATTAACATTTGTGTAAAACATTTTTGAATCATAGCCTCCTTTTAGAAGGTCATCCAGCTCATCCTTCCTCTCTGTAGACCAACTCTTCCAAAAGCACCTCTAACAAAATTCTGAGCCTCTTATCTTCCCCACCACACAGCTGGTGCCCTTGCACTGAGGGATCCAGCTGATGTCAAAATTGGAAACAAATATTGAACAATGCAAGCTTAGACAAAGTATGAGATCTAAAAAGGTATGGATGGCCTCAGGCCTCATAAAGTTCTTGAAATAAAAGACGGCCAACTGCTGGTCTGCAGGTCTTAGCAGAATGGTAATGCTACTTCCATAATGTTAACCACCGAATGTCCTCCACTCCCGAGGACAGACAGGCTCCATGGATCACTCAAGGCACCAGAAACTCGGAAACAAGAAAGGACACCCGCCCACATAGCCAGCCAGCACCTCTCACATCTTCCCACAGACCCTGTTCTCCAAATGCTAGACAGTAGGATAATCAGTTAAACCTTGGCGAGCGGCAGGGATGCTTCAGATCCATTCAAACGACTGTACTTGGTTTCTGTTCAGGGTTGGCAGTTACTCTGTGAAGCAGGCTAAGTGCAGCCATAGCCCATTTCACAGCTGATGATGCTGACCCAAGGCAAGGCTTGAGGGTTCCACAGCTAATGAATTGAGTAGCTCCCTGACTATGAGCCACCTTGAAAATGAACCAGCTCCTCAAGGATTATCTGACACCCTACTGGGCACCGGGATCAAGAGGAGAATCAGACATGGTCCCTGGCCATGCAGAGCTGTCAACGTAGAAAAAAAGATAGATCCATAAACTGATCATGATAGTGTGAAAAGTTCTGTAATAGAGGCAAGGAAACAAAGGAGGCTACAGGAGCACATAGGAGGTACCTAAAGCAGATTCTTAAAAACTGGCAAATTAAGTTAAAGAGAGACACCATTGTTACTTTGGGAGGTTTCCCTTTTAGATTCTAAGATACTAGCCACGACTTCTCATTGTGATTTTTAAAAAATTTATAGATGTTTTTTGACACTTTGATTTAATTTCAACATTCTCTCAAGCGTTGGTTTCTTGTGATCATCTTTTTTACGCTTTCTGTAGTTAGAATGGGCTGGAGCGGTGGGTGGGTTTTTTAGTAGATGTCGCCAGGGGTGGGAATGAGGAGGCCAGGTGCAGGAGAACACAGCTGCTGGCGAAGGCCACCTGCAGAGGAACAGTCAGGTGGAAACCCCAGTGTCCAAGGGACTCAGTTGTTTGTTTTAAGAGTCAGGAAACCTGGCATTTGGGGCCCCAGCATGGAAAGCATAGCAACAGGGATTCTAAGGTTGGTGTTTGGGCAGGTGGAGAGACAGGTGAAGGTTGTGAGGAGGTCTGTCCACGGGAAGCTGTTGAAAAGTTCTGGTACTGAGATCGGTGGGAAATGGCAGAGAAAAGCAGGCTCAACCAAAGGTTCTGGAAACCACCCTACCTGAGTCTCTGTTTCCTCCTGTTTAAAATGACGGTGTTTCTATCAATCTCATAGGGTTGTTATAAGGGATAAATGAAACTCACATGAGAACACAAGTACTTGAGAAAATGTGGCCTTTTCACCTTCCCCCCACCTTTCTTCTAATATCCCCTTCCCCTCCTTCCTTCTTGCACTACTCCATTTCACTTTTTAGGAGCCAGTAGTACATAGAGGCATACTAAAATATTCTATACCAAGTGTACCACTAAGGCTTCTAAGGGAGATGGTGATACAATCATTTCTAAGACACAGTCTGATACTGTCATTTGAAAAAATGGAAGCAAGAGTCTGTATTAGTCAGAATAGGTGAATTACTGTAGCAAGCAACCCTCAGATCTCAGATGCTTAAAACAGTCAAGGTTATTTCTCACTCATCACAGTTCAACATAGGTCTGCAGGAGGCTGTGCTCCACACAGTCATTCAGGGACTCGGCCCATCTCAGCTAGTGGCTCTGCTCTCCTCTAAGGCCTCCCAATTCTCCCTTGTACCCTCTGCATATACTTGGTCAGCAAGGGAAGACAGACAATGGAACATCATCCAGAAGTTGTAGGGATCAGACTTAGAAGCGATCACTTCCACCCACACTCCAATCACCAAAACTCAGTTACTCAGCCCCACTATGGTCTAGCTGGGCAGCCAGGCAGAAATGGCCATGGCCAGAGCTAACCCCAAGTTGGGCAAATTATTGGAAAAGTAGTGAATTAGCTCCTCTCCCTGGCGCTACGTAAACAGAGTCCAGTGAGCACTGATTTGGGATGTTCTGTTGGGGCGGGGTGGGGGACATTCAAGCCAGAAGAATGCAGAGGACCTTTCTCTCCGAGATTCTCTGATTCAGTAAAAACAGCAGAAACTCGTAGCCGAATTACCAGCCCAATTTCTGGTGCCTTAAATTGAGTTCTTGGAGTAGAAATAGAACGTTGAATTTTATTTCAAAAATTGTTCTTCCAGCTTGACGTATTGGAGATTTTGAGCACGCACACTCACACCTGGCTGCCCGCCACCTTCTGCCATTGCAGATACGCTTACAGGAAACCGTAAGTGGATCTGCTTTTGATGCTGGCAGCATCTTACTAAAATGGTTTTGCTGGCATCATGGAACAGGAGCAGAATTCAGCTGGGACCAATAATGAGGCTATTTAGAAAGTTCTTTCCTCCACCCCCTGACAAGGCAGATGTGGTGGGGATTTTTCCACTCCCATTCTGTCGATGGTGGCCGAAATTAGTTCAAGGCCATCAAAAATGTTTAGACCTCGAGAGTTGAAACCCCAGACCCATAAAAAGGACAAATCCTCCTTCTCCTATCTAACAAGAGAAAAAGAAACTCACCCCAGAGTCCCTCAGCACAGAGGTTTGTCACCTATGTGTTCCGTTAACAGATCTAGGAAAAGCATAGCCCTGTGTCAGTTTGGAAGGAAAAAAAACCACTATTGGCCTCCATTAAAAATATTTCCAGATAACATTATTGTGGCCAGTGCTTTCCCCCCATGAAATCATATTATATTGAAACAATATTTTCTATCATCCCATTTAAAACTCCCAGTCATTATTGCATGAGGTTGAGATTTTATGCTTTATCCCCATTTAATAAACAAGAATACTTGAGATCCAGAGAGATTAAGTGACTTTCTAAAGGTCTTTTAAGACATGAGTTCAGGATTAGTACCCAGATCTCTACATTTCCAAAATCTTTCACGAGACACATTGGATTAGTGGATTACCACTAATTTGTGTTTTTTTTTTTTTGGTGGGTGTGTGGGGGCACTCCAGGTCATTATAACTGATTCCGTCCATATGTTGATCCATTCTTCCATCTTCCCATCCACAAACTCTGTTCCAGGCATTGTGCTTAAGCTATAGAGATGAATGAGGGTCTTTGCCTTCAAGAAATTCTCAGTTTAGTAGGAGAGATGGACATGTAGATAAATAAATGATGGATACAATTATATGTAAAGACAGGGTACAGTGGGCATGCACATGAGGATGGAGCAGGATTGAATACAGTGAAAGCATGATCATTTCTTCCTGGGAAGGTCAGAGATGGTCTCATAAAGGAGGTGACATTTAAGCTGAATCTTAATGACTGTCAGACACTCAAGGGGTCTAAGGACATCCCAGGCAGAGCACCAGCTTGTGCAAAAGCATAGCAGCTTGAGAGAATATGGCCATATAAAGATATCCTGTATATTTGGGGATGTTTTTGGAGACTGGTGAAGCCCACGGGGAACCCTGGCAGTATTGCTGGGCTGAAAGTGAAGAATGAATAGTCTGTAACGCTTGTGTTCATCCTTGTTCCTGAGAGCATAGTGTCATCTCATTTCTCGTAGGGAATGTTTTAGGTCTGATCCACTCAATCTAGTCCTAGATTATATTCTGTTCTTGTTCTCAATCAGTAAACCTGATTGGAATTGCTCAAAGGTCCTGAACCATGTCACATCCTTGCTGCACGCCCTATCCCAGCACTAATAACAGTACACTGTGGGTTCCAAGGAACTGGGGGGTGATTTTAAAATACTCAGAAGTCAAGCAGTGAGCTCAGGGGAGTGATATCAGCGTGTGGCATTGTGAGAGAGAGAGCACCGTGGCCTTCAATTCAGTTAGGTAACCCAGCACTGTACCAGTCATGGGTGACAGATGAAGATGGGTGACAGATGACAAAGAGCTCACAGTCTTGAGTGGAAGGTGGACATGGAAAGCAGTAATTGCAAGTCCCAGAGGAATGGAGTAATGTGAGGAACAAGTTCTGTGAGAGGTCAAATAGGGAACTGCTAATTTTGTCTGGGGAAAACTGGGAGGCTTTACCTTCTGCTCCCAGGCCATTGTAAACTCCCAAGGCAGGGGATCTGTGTGCCTTGTTTAGTGTTGAATCCCTGGTGTCTGCCACATAGTAGATGCTCAATAAATATTTTCTGAATGAATCATGGGAATTAACACTTTAACTTGATTTTGAGGGATGCGTATGTGTTCACCAAGCAGAAGAAGCAGGGAAAATTGTGTTTCAGGCAGAGAAAATAGCTTGTATAAAGACATATTCAAAAGTGTACATTTTTTTTTACCTAACTGTTGTTTCCCAGATGTAATTCCAGAGCGTTTCCCTGTAGTGTGAGTATCAATGGGTTTTCTGGATAATGGCCTTTTTCTTATTTTTTTCTTTTTTTTTGCCAAATTCCCCTCACACATTGCTGTGCTAAATATCTTAGCAAGAAGGTTGATCACACCAGCACATATTAGCCAAGGACTTTGTCAATACCCAGAGGTAGGTATTAAGTTAAGCTGGTCATAGGTAGTGTGACCATGTGAACTGATTTGCCTTAGATAATGTTGGTTTGTGCCTGTTGTCTCTATTATTATTGACAGAGCCTCCTTACTCTCTCAAAAGTGTCTGGGTTTGACCCAGAGAAGGAAGGAGGGGTCTCTTCTCTCAAGCATTAGTCAAGGAAAGTGGTACCAGATTTCAGGAGCACCAATTCAACACTTATTCAGCAGATATTTATTGAATGTGATTTTGTTCTGGATACTCCAGGGATCCCCAAGAATGAATAAGACGTGATTGTACATATCCTGTCTTTCTTGCAGCACAGTAAGCACTCTGTGTTTATTGAATGATTATAATGAGTCAATGGATGATACTTAACCCCTCTGCCATAGATGTCCTCATCTGTCAGTGCAGAGGTAACAAGAATAGTACCTACCTTATAGGATGGTTGTGATAGTAAGTGAGTTAATGCATGTAAAGAGCTAAGACTAGTGCCTGACACAGTAAATGCTCCGTAGATAGTAGTTACTTTTTGAAAGTACGTTGTAAATGAAACAGAGCTACCTATAGCTTTCTGCAGCTTAAAAATGAGAAAAGCAGATATTTGGAAGCTTTGTTTAAGGAAGGCTGCATTTTTTAAATTTATTCAACCAGTGCTTACTATAAATCAGACAGGAGCTCAAGCCTGGTAGGAGAAACAGACTTGCAAAAGTCTACATACATTTGTGTCATGAAACAACATGCTATAAACTAGTGAAGTCCATTAAAGGCCTGCTGGTTACCCTTCACAGACCACTCATCGAAAATTTCAGCAGAAGAGGGGATGGGCATTGATCAATGTTAATCAAAGAAGCAATGTGATTAGACCGGAATTTTAGAAAGGTCAACTGTGACTGGTAAATAGTATTCAGTCAAAACTGGAGGTAAGGATATGTTGATGATAATAATCGAGGAGAGAGATGCAGAGACTTGAACCAAGGCATTAATGGTGGATATAAGTAAAATTAAGGAAATAGAATATACACAGCTAGGTTGTTGGCAGGACTGTTGTGAAACTTATAGACAACTTTTCTTGATTGGAGAGAGGTAGATCTTTTTTTTAAAATATATTTTATTGATTTTTTACAGAGAGGAAGGGAGAGAGACAGAGAATTAGAAACATCGATGAGAGAGAAACACCGATCAGCTGCCTTCTGCACATCCCCCACTGGGGACGTGCCCGCCACCCAGGTACATGCCCTTGACCGGAATCGAACCTGGGACCCCTGAGTCCGCAGGCTGACGCTCTATCCACTGAGCCAAACCAGTCTTGGCGAGAGGTAGATCTCGAAGGACAAGATCAAAGCACCAAGTCCTCTCTGAGTTCTTGTGAAACCTGTGTTGTCGACAATGAGTGTCCCCACTGTTAATGGTTGTACTTTGGTTTCTGTAAGTGAAGAATATTTAAGAAGTAGATTAATTGTGAAGCTTTAAGACATGTAGAAAACGTAAGGAAATAAGCACTATTATCCTAGGTATTTTGGAAGCCTCAGAAACAGACATCCCATTTGGAATCTGGGAGAGCAATTATCAAATGCTTTGGATTAGATGCACTGGACAAGGAGGCTTGGGCTTCGATGGTAGCATTGATACTAGAACTCAAGTCTTTTGATTCCCAATTCACTCTTTTTCCTGCTGTAGTCTCATTTAGACAAGACTAGACTAGTTTTCTCACTGGATGCTGAGGTCCTCAGAGTGCCCAGGAAGTGTGTGGGTATGGGGTAAATGTTTAGGGGATCCCACTCTTTTCCCAAACAAGAGAACAGCACCATTTTGTTTGTTTATATATTAGGATTTTCATACACATCTATAATAACAAAAGCACAATAATAGCAAATAGACCGAGTGAACAGTGGAACGACCGTCTGGACAACCTTCCTGGGGCTGCAAGGGCTGAGGCAGCCAGGGTTGCAAAGGCCTAATCTTGCACGAATTTCATGCATCGGGTCTCTAGTTTATTTATTTTAAAAAGTACTTACTGAAAAAAGATTGAAAGTAAATCCTCTGGAGTTACAAACTGGCTAAACTGCCTGGTGCTCCTACAGTGAAGAACCACTTACTCTCCTTAAACTAATTTCATATCCTAATATATAAAGAGCCAGGGTCCGTAACGTCCAAAACGACCAAATGGACGCCTGAATGCCAGGCTGCATGCGCAGAAGGCTCGGGTGGGTGGGGACTGGTGAGTGGGCTGAACTGCTGACCTCTCGGTCCCTCCTGGGTTGTGGGCGCCCTGGCAACCCAGCAGTGAAAGCCGCTGCCAAGGTGGGTGCGATGCAATTGGTTGGGGGGCCCTGCCATCACCTCACGATCACCCCACAGAGGGAGGCCCAGGCCACTGGCCAGGGGGCTCCACGATCGTCCCAAAAAGGGAGGCTCAGGCTACCCAGCCGGCGGCAGTAGTCAGGGCCTCTTGCAGGGCAATTAATCACAGTGCTCCTTGACTGCGAGAGGGCACAGGCCAGGCTGAAGGAGCCCCCCCCCACCCCCGATTGTACAAATTTTGTGCACTGGGCCTCTAATATAATATAATCATATAATGATATTATTTTATACACATACTAGAGGCCCAGTGCATGAAATTCATGCGTGGGATGGTGTGGCTGCTTGTTCAGTCGTTTGGTCATCCCTCACTAACCTCCCTGCTGGCCTGGTCATATGCAGCCATCTTGTGAGGGCATGAGGGTTAATTTGCATATCACCTCTTTATTATATAGGATACATATACATACATGTATTAATATCAACTAATGTTAGTGTCTATATAAGCAGTAACATTAGTTAAGTAATATTTAGTATATGCTATTGATTCTCTTAGGCATTCGTTAAAGTTTTTCCAACATCCTGGTTGCATGGAATATGGGAATGTGGGCAGATGATGAAGTCATACTTCAGGCTGCACCATTGGCAGTACCCTTCTGTTTTCCATATCTTTCACACCATGCAAGCCTTATTGGAGTTCTCTGTGGGTGAAGACCTCTCCAGCTATAGAAGCACAAATTCTGTGTGCAAACCCTCACGTCATATTCAATAAATAAGGTTACAACCAGAACATTGCCATTTCTAGGCATAAAACAATGTCTCTTTTGAGAAAACTCAATGTTTTAGCTCAATGAATTTGTCCTAGAGAGCAACTTTTACTTTAGAGTTTCTGATTTTTAGTAGCATGGACATTTCTAGAGAACAAAAATATCATATTTGGCAGAGATTTCTTTTATCATAAAAGTGATTCTGTGGAGGGATAGAGTCTAAAAGCTCATTTGGGGCGGGGGTGGGGGGTCAGGATTCATCTATTTTTCATTGATTTCTAAGAGAAGCCATAGCCTAGGCCATCATGTGAATATATTCATTTTACTTTAACACATACTTTACTTTAACACATATTTACTGGGGTGGACTCTGAGACAGCCAGGTCCTCAGCTGGAGGAGAACAAAGACAATTAGGACAGTTCTTGCCCTGGAGTATCTTGAAAACAGCTCAGGGAGACAGACCTGTGAACAACTGTGGTGCTACTCTGGCATGAGGTCTAAGGTAGGAAGAATTTGCTATTAAAGTTCAGATAATGAAACAGCTCATTTTGCTTAGTGAGGTTGAAGCCTTGAAGGATGAGTATAATTTTCCAGGTAGAGAAGGCATTCCAAATGGAAGAAACAGCAGGAACAAAGGCATGGGTAGAAGGACCAAATGATATGGGAGAATAGACTGGCATGTCTAGAACTGCATATGTGGAAGAGAATATTCCAGATGAGTCAGGAAGCTTAAGTGAAGGTCAGGTCATATAGAGCCTTGAATGTCCTAATGAATAATTGGACTTGATATAAGGATTGAGGATAATGGAAGGTTAAAAGAGTAACAGAGCATAGGTTAAACCAGCCGTGGGCAAACTACGGCCCGCGGGCCGGATCCAGCCCGTTTGAAATGAATAAAACTAAACAAACAAAAAAAAAGACAGTACCCTTTTATGTAATGATGTTTACTTTGAATTTATATTAGTTCACACAAACACTCCATCCATGCTTTTGTTCCAGCCCTCCGGTCCAGTTTAAGAACCCATTGTGGCCCTCGAGTCAAAAAGTTTGCCCACCCCTGGGTTAAACCATGTGTTTTATAAAAAGTAGTTAACATTTTGAGTACTTAACAGAATATCACATACTCTGTAATATGTGCCTTACACACCTGTTTTAAGGCTCACAACCGTGAGCCTTATTGTCCACATTTTAAATATGATGGATGACACTGAAGTTCAGTGAGTAGCTATACTTAGTAAAGGTCCTGGTTAAAGCCTTGGTTCTAATGCTTTTAACCAACCATCTCCAGTTCTGCATTTTATTACAATAACACTGGTGAGCCGACTAGATATTGGAACATGATGGTAACCTGGCTCTTCATTTTTGGCGGATTTTTAAATCTCCTTCAGAAGCTTGATTTCCCTTTAGCCAGCATTTTTATACTGTGAAATTAGTTGAAAGTTGGAGTTAATCTTACAAAAAAAATTGTTTACTAATTAAAAACTATTTATTTATAGACTTTGACATATTAGAGCTGGTGGAGACTTCAGAAATCATCTATTTTCCTTTCTTATTTACTCAGGAAGATTCTGGTTCAAAGAGGAGAAGTGATTTGCACAAGGTCTTAGAATTATTAGCAGTAAAGATAGAATTGGCCTTGAGGTCTCCTGGCTTCTCTTGCTATGTTCCTTAGTGATTTAAAATGGAATTTACTTTCAGGAACACACACTGAACACTTATTGTGCATAAGGGCCACTGTTCTAGACATTTTCTTCAGTACAACCCCTTATACATGGGAATGTGTAAAATTTCATGTCAGGTGGATGGAAAAGTTTGGCAATCTGCTGATACCAAGTAAAAGATATAGGCAGAAAAATCTGTCTTTTGGTTCCATAGCTTGGAATTGGCACAAATAGATTATGTGGGCTTACATGATAATAATCTTTTAGCAGTGAAGAAATCCATTGAAATTACTGTTCTAAACTCTTGTGTATTTTGTTTCCTTGTGTCCTGAGGTGCCCATGTGCTAATAGAAAATAAAGAACAAATTTCAAGCAGAAGTTTATATATTATTTGAATTGTAGAACCTTTAAGACAAAAAAAGAGTTTCAAAATTCGTGAACAAGATGGAAGTTTTAATGATATGCAAAACTTGTGTGACACACACATTTTATATCCCTAGCACTGAGCATTGTAGAAGGCTAGAAAACCTTTCGCAGGCATTCTCATTTCACTAACAATGTAAAAACAGTTAAATGTGATGATTATCTGATTATCACATGATCCATTTTATGGATTATAAAGCTGGCAAGGTAGGTATCAAATAATAACATTTGGGGTAAAGTTGGAATTATTTTTTACATTTTTTTCCAAACTGTCCAAAGAACCTTGGGTTGCATGTAATTTAGTTTGTAAAACCATAATTTAGGCTTTAAAACCTGTTCTTCACTCTTCTTAGTAAGGGATACTGATAGTGAGGTCAGTATCAATAACCCTTTTTAGAGAGCTCTAGTGTAATTTCTGTAATACCCTAGGATTAATGGTGACTGTAAAATAAAAGTTGTGTATTTGTGAATAATTTCAGAGTAGGACCAGAGTTTTTCCAGGGACTGAAATTTTACAGGAGCCCAGCATCATTATGGTTACCACATAATATTATTTTACAAGAAAGTTAGCATTAAATAGGTATTTGTGGTCTACAAGGCTTTGGGGGTTGTAATGTTAAAACTTCTGTTCAAAAACCTTATATTAAAAAAATACTCATCTTTGTTAAAGATATTATCCTTTTCAAGGAGGTATTTTGAACTTGAAGCTGCCGTTGCTAAGCAGTTGCTAAGGGAAATGAGCTACTCAGCATTGATGTGTAACTTTACTCTTCTACTTAAAAGTAGTTAAATCATCACCCCCGCCCCCCCTTTCCCCTCCAGCTTCAGAGTCAGAGAGGGTAGGAACTAAAAAGGGTCAAGTGGAGAGTTGCCTCTTTCTGACAGTTATATAGCATGCCTTTCTTGTTTTTCGTGTTTTTTCTTCACCTCCCATATAGAAAGGAAGCAACCTTTCTGTGCATAAGAAGTTGGAAAGGTAAACTTGGCAACTGAGATGGGCAGAGCTTATCATGGATGTACACTGTCCAGGGCTACAGCAAAAAGAAGCATCTGAGCACCGAGAGAATTGTTTCTGCTGATGAACAACCTCAAGAAAGGGCTTTTTATAATAACTCAGCATTAAGTGTGACTTGGTAAAGAAAGTTATGTATTAAATGAATAAAGAACCAAATAATGTGTCCTAAGCATTTGGTTCAAAAGTTTTTCAAAAATATTTAGAATCAATTATTTATGTTCTTTTATTGAATGCCCACTATGTTCCAGGCAATGGTATTCTGTGTGCTGGGGTTCTAGGCAAGTAACATACAATTTCTACGCTGCAAGCTCACTGAACAGTGTGAAAGTAACAAAGGACTATAATTCATTGAATACAGTCTGTAACAGAATTGTTTAAAAAATGTTGAAGTTTAGTGTTATGATCACAGTTAAATGTTTGATAAATAAAATTTGGAAAGATTAATGTCTTGGGGCTTTAGTAGGTGATTCCATATAAAGATCAGGCACTGTTTACTCCACTTATGGAGATGGAGAAGGGAATAGCACACAAAATAATAGCAAGCAAAAGCATGCCTCTTGTAAGTCTCACGGGACCAGGATTCTTATCACCTGGTGGCAGAACACTGAAATTGCAAGCACAGGTTAGTTTTGTTTTGTTTAATTATTACTGTTTTTAATGTCAGCAGATGTCAACAACATTACTCTGAATATTGGTTTCTGAGTACAGAATGAAACAGAGTAAGACTGAGATTTCTGTAGATCTACAATTTTCTACATAAGGTAGTATTTATAGTGAAAAGTGTGGACAATGTTTGGACATATATAAGTTTGAAACCTAAATTTGCCTCTTACTAGCTGTATGATCTTCAGAAAATCACTTAAATTTTCTAGTCTTTAGTTTCCTTTTTGGAACCCAGAGTTTTAATCTCAGAGTTGTGAGATTAAATGCGATTTATAGGCAGATTACATAACGTAATGTGTGACACATAGTGGAGGCTCAATAAATACTAATTCCTGTTTCTTTTACAAAAGTACTTACTGAATAAGAGGTTTGCTCTTCCACACTCATCTACACTAATAAAAGAGAAATATGGTAATTGGCGTACAACCGCTACCCTTTTCATTGGCTAATCAGGGTGATATGCAAATTAACTGCCAACTAAGATGGCAGTTAACCGCCAACAAAGATGGCGGCTAATTTGCATATGTAGGCACAATGCAAAAGGGAGGCGAAAGGGAAAGCAGGAAGAAGCCCCCTGCCACTGACAGTGATCAGAAACCCAGGGGGGAGCTAAGAGCTGGGGGGCATGGCTGGGGGGGATGCCCCGCCCCCCCAGGCATGA
>NW_006290028.1:999251-1008864 GCF_000327345.1 Myotis davidii | reverse complement strand
CAGAGGCATCAGCCGTGGGCAGGGGGGTGAAGCAAGGGATCAGAGGGAGATGGGGGTCCCCCGCCCAGGCATGATTCCTGGGCCAGTGATGGGGGGAGATGGGGGATCCCTGTCCAAGCCTGACACCTCTGGCTGAGGCATCAGGCCTGGGTAAGGGCGGAGCCGGTGATGGGGGGAGAGGGGGGTCTCCTGCCCAGGCCTGAATCCTGGGCCAGAGGCATCAGGCCTGGGCTGGGGGCAGAACCAGTGATGGGGGGAAATGAGGGTCCCTTGCCCAGGCATGACACCTCTGGCAGAGGCGTCAGGCCTGGGCAAGGGGCCGATCCTGCGATTGGAGGGTGATGGGGGTCAACGCCTGAGGGCTCCCAGTATGTGAGGGGGGCAGGCTGGGCTGAGGGACATTCCCCTCCCATCCAGTGCACGAATTTCATGCACCGGGCCCCTAGTCCTATATAATAAAGAGGCAATATGCAAATTGACCATCACTCCAACACACAAGATGGTTGCCCCCATGTGGCCAAAGATGGCCAGCAGGGGAGGGCAGTTGGGGGCGACCAGGCCTTCAGGAGAGGGTAGTTAGGAGTGACCAGGCAGGTGGACATTCCCCTCCCATCCAGTGCACGAATTTCATGCACCGGGCCCCTAGTCCTATATAATAAAGAGGCAATATGCAAATTGACCATCACTCCAACACACAAGATGGTTGCCCCCATGTGGCCAAAGATGGCCAGCAGGGGAGGGCAGTTGGGGGCGACCAGGCCTTCAGGAGAGGGTAGTTAGGAGTGACCAGGCAGGTAGGGGAGGGCAGTTGGGGCCAATCAGGCTGGCAGGGGGGCAGTTAGGAGTCGATCAGGGGCAGGGGGGGAGGGGGGTAGGGGGGATCAGGCTGGGCGTTTTTTTTGGTTAAGGGATGATCAGGCTGGCAGGCAGAAGTGAGTAGGGGCAATAAGGCAGGCAGGCAGGTGAGCGGTTGGGAGCCAGCAGTCCTGGACTGTGAGAGGGATGGCCAACTGCCCATTTAGGCCTGATCCCAGAGGGTGCAGGCTGGGCTGAGGGACACACATTCCCCATGCACGAATTTCGTGCAGCATGCCTCTAGTCATATTATAATATTCCTCTATTTATCATTTTAAAAAACGGAAGAGGTTAGAATAGATTCAGAGGAACTGTTGGAGGGGTCTCACTCTAGTGAACTTACTGCCATTATCCCCTTCCTGCCCTCATCCCCCACCTTTGTTTTTATATGAAATATCCTGCATTTTCCTAGACAAATCTTATCATCCTTTAATCTGAGCCTCAGTTCCAGCTTCTTCCATGAAGCCTTCTCCCACTACTCCAGATGGCATCAGTACCACTGACTATCCTTTATCATTTGTATGTTTCAATTACAGTTGGTGCACTAATACAATGTTATATTAGTTTCAGGTGTACAACATAGTGATTAGACATTTATATACCTTACAAATACAATGGAATATTACTCAGCCATAAAAAAGAATGAAATCTCTACCATTCATGACAACATGGATGGACCTAGAGGATATTATGCTATGTAAAATAAGTCAATCAAAGAAAGACAAATGCCTTATTATGTCACTTATCTGTGGAATCTAAACTGAATAAACTTCAACATTTTGTTCTGATACTATTCTTTTAACATTCTTCCTTACACTACTAGCATTGTTGCATAAAAAAGAAAGCTTCTTTCCAAGCAGAATATAAATTCCATAAATATGGATACGATGACTTGTATTTCTTTTTATTCTTTTCACTAAGAATTTAACACTGAACTTTGCCATAGGACTAAGGAACTGTTTATCTGCAGCAGGTATATTTCATTAGAACTGGAGTAGACCATTCAGACTTTCTTCGTTATTATTGCCTTATTCCCTAATTGTTTTGAGAGTCTTTGAGTTGTATCTTCTTCAAAATGATCAGATTATCTTGTAGCTAGGTACTAATTCATAGTTTTTCAACTCTTCTCCATATTAATAATAGCTACCATTTAGAGTGCTGCCTCCACCAAACTTATATCTGTCTTAATCCTGGAACAAACCCTAAAGGCAGTATTATTTTAACCATTTTACAGATGAGGAAACTGAGCATATCATTTTTCCCCTAAGAAGGTGCGCAATGAACCCTAAATGGAATGACATAGGGCTTGGAAAGTATCTGAGGTGATGGTGAGTGAAACTATTGGTGTTCATTCATTCACAATAACTGGATGCTGTGCTATAAGGGGCTACACATAGAAGTTCATTCAATCAATATTTACTATTAGGGAGTGAGACCAAGGACTCAATCAAGCACTCATCTTGCCTTCTAAGATATTTTGCTTTCTAGTTTTAGTCCTTTATATCTCTCTCACTCCAGATTTATAGCCTAATCACAATGATAAATTAAATGAAAAACATTTTGAGGACATGTCTGATTAAGAAACACATCACAAAGAAATCTCTTGGTCATTTTTAGTTGAGAAAAAATTGAGCATGCCTTCCATTCTGTCTTTCCTTTCTCTTCTTGTCTATGCTCATCTCCCTCAAGCACATTCTTCTATGAAGTGGTGGAGGAAAGACCGTACTTTTAGATGGGGAAAAATCTTTCTAGAGGAATGTTTAGATATAACCATTGTCACTAGTATTATGTTGTGCAAAATTGTGCATGTCAAGTACGCAGCGCAGTGTTTGGTATACAGCAGACTTCTGGTAAAAGCAGTGATTATTTGCACTTTGTAAGTACTATTATTTTTTCTTCTCCCCTCCCGTTTACCTTTCCTTCCTTCACTTCTCCCGCCTTCTACAAATGACTCTTCTTGACTTTTATGATACATATTAGAGGCCCGAAGCACGAAATTTGTGCATGGGGGCAGGGAGGGAGGTGTCACTCAGCCCGGCCTGCACCTTCTCACAATCTGGGACACCTTGGAGAATGTCTGACTGCCAGTTTAGGCCTGATCGGACCTAAACTGGTAATTGGACATCCCTTTCGCAATCTGGGACTGCTGGCTCCTAACCGCTGGCCTCCCTGCCTACCTGATCGCCCCTAACCACTCTGCCTGCCTGTTTCATCATCCCTAACCACTCTTCCTTCCTGCCTCATCACCCCTAACCACTCACCTGCCTGCCTGATCACCCTAACCACTCTGCCTGCCTACCTGATCACCCCTAACTGCTCACCTGCCTGCCTGCCTGATCGCCCCTAACCACTTGCCTGCCTGCCTGATCGCCCTAACCATTCTGCATCCCTGCCTGATCTCCCCTAACCACTCACATGCCTGCCTAATTGCCCCTAACTACCTCTGCCTCAACCCCACCGCCACGGCTTCATCCAGAAGGACATCTGGAATTACTTTTGGAAGATAGTTCAGCTGAACAGTCTAATTAGTATATTACGCTTTTATTGTTATAGATATTTCTTTATTTGTGGTTACAGAATTATAATTGAGTCCAGAACTTTAAACAATTCTATATTGAATTATTATCAAAAGAGTATAATCTGGTTAAACACTATATACCCTTCAATGGTATGGTAGCTACTACATACTTCATCTGCTCAGTGGCCTTTGATTGGTAAAGATTTATATTTAGAGTATGCTTTTTTTGCTTGTTTCTTCGTTTTGTATTTTTAGTAAAGGTCATCTGAACTGAAATGAAAAATTCCCCCCAAATTCCTTCATGGAGGGGTCTTCAGAAATCTGTGTAGTCACATGTTGACCCTGCTGAGTTTTCTTGGGCTATTTTGAAGGAGATAGCAGTGAAAATTTCAGACAGAGACCACCAAAATTAGATTTCTTAGATAAATGTGTTTTCACCTTTTTTAGAATTTTGTAAATAAGGCAGTTTTTCCGTCCTTTACATTTTCTTTCCCAGAAAAAACACCCTGGTGCTTGAAGAGTGCGGTCAAAGTCACAGTGATTCTGGGGATAATCCTTCTGCTTTTAGCAGAAGGCTTAGTAGCATGGAAAGAAGATGGGAAGATCAAATGTGAATTGACCTTAGGTTAGGTTACCTGCCCAGGTGAGTTCTTGGCAATTTAAGTGGATTAAGCAGGCATTTGTCTATATTTACCACACTGTAGCATTCTTCTAGCTCTTTCCCACAATATGCAGTAGACCAGTGATGGCGAACCTTTTGAGGTTGGCGTGTCAGCATTTTGAAAAACCCTAACTTTACTCTGGTGCCGTGTCACATATAGAAATTTTTGGATATTTGCAACCATAGTAAAACAAAGACTTATATTTTTGATATTTATTTTATATATTTAAATGCCATTTAACAAAGAAAAATCAACCAAAAAAATGAGTTCGCGGGTCACCTCTGACATGCATGTCATAGGTTCGCCATCACTGCAGTAGACAGAACTACTGAGGAAGAGGAAGGCATCACACTGTCAGGTCATCCTATATCATAAAAGCCTAATATGCAAATAGACCAAATGTGGAATGACCAGTCGCTATAATGCACAGTGACCACCAGGGGGAAGATGCTCAACACAGGAGCTGCCCCCTGGTGCTCAGTGCGCTCCCACAGGGGGAGCACTGCTCAGCCAGAAGCCAGGCGAGCGCAGTGGCAGTGGCAGGAGCCTCTCCCATTGCACGAATCTCGTGCACCGGGCCTCTAGTTTATTTCTAAGAGACCATCCACAGTGGATTTCTGACCCTACAAGTGGACTCCATGTCAGGTGCATCTTGTCTCTGCAGTATGTTTGTATCTTCCTATAAAATTTGATATAATGTGTCTACAGGAAAACACACACAAAAAGACAAACCCAGCACCACAATTCATCAAAGGAAAATTATGCTTAAATGCTTTTAAAAGCCTTTAAATATAATATAGCACTGTCTGGGCACACTGAAAAGTATCTTCCCTGAAGGAAGAAATGCCAGCAGTTTAAATTTATTGTTCGAAGGAGGAAAGAGAAGATAAAAAAAATTGAGCCACAGGAAAATGTCAGGTCCTAACCACTGATGATGCTGTTTATATGGTGTGCCATAATCATATTAGGGCAGAGCACATGAAATTCCCAATCTCTGTAGGACACTGAGAAGGACCAGCAGTGTGTGTGTGTGTGTGTGTGTGTGTGTGTCTATGTGTGTGTGTCTGTGTGTGTGTGTATATTTGTGAGTGTCTGTTTGCTCTACTTTCCCACCCCATTTTGCTAATTCAATTGAGGGGCAAGAAGGGGTAATCCAGACACCCGGAACAGGAGACAGAGGTCCGCAGCTGTGCTCGGAGGGACTGGTATGAAGAGAGAGAGGCTCAGTCTGACTTGGAGTTTTGTGCTATGCATGTGAATGCTCTGGAACTGCCCTAATCGACTGAAAATGAGCCGGCTACGGTCATATGGAACAGGTCTGTTTAGCCACATCACTGGGTAGCATGGCAGATGGTAGACCGTCAATGGGTGGTATTGATTGGCTGGATTTGCCTCAGGGTAACAAGACTATGGGTCCTTAAAAACCCGCTTCATCTTATTTTCCTTTGTGCAGCTACGTACAGTTGTGGTTATCTTTTCTCACTCACACAGCCCCCGGTATCTTTTCCTCTTTTTAAGCCTCCCCTGGTAATCAAAATAGAGAGGTTACCTTGAGATGAATACTCTTTAATTTATCACCAAGGCAAGAAAACTCGAGAATTTTTTATTTACTAGGCTGATTACATTTTAATGTTTGAAGAAAGTAACATTTTTTAATTAGTGCTTAAGACATATGGTGAGTGTATAAATTAGCTTATTTCATACAACCAGAATTTGATGAGAGCAACTCCTTCTCACTCCCCAATTAAAAATTGTCACTTGAAACTTAATATATGCGAGGAGGTTAAATGGTATTAGGTGATGCAGCCTTGACTTAAAGATGAAGGAGACAGTCCCTGTTGGATGAGGCTAAATGTTGCTTGGATGGGCTGGAAAAATACTCGTATCAACATCCGTGTTTGCAAGAGGATGTGGAAGTTCCAATGCTTGAGTTTGTTCAGCCAAGAAAACAAAATCCCAGGTATCTGTGTGCGTTCGTTTCTCTTTTGGGTATGCTGGAACGTACAGTGGTGCTTGCATGCTCTGTAAGTAATAAAATCCTCCTTAAAATCAGGCCCTATAATAATATAAGTGATGAGATTTATTTTTGTTCAGGTGTTTCTTTATCTTTTCAGCATCCCCCTCTATCAGCTGGGGCTTTCAACCAGGGACATTCTATTTGTTCCTGGCAGAGGAGCAGATTAATTGGAATAGAAATGTACAAAGGAGACACCAAGTTAGCTATACATCCAAAATAGTTCACCACAGCCATGTCCCACTTCGAGGCTGATCTGAGAGGAAAAGAACAGCAGTGGGGAGAGATATGTGATCCGTTGGCTCTTGTGGTTGTTTATAACTGTTTGTATAACTGTGTTTTTTGAAGAGATGCTTAGGATTTTTGTTGCGTGTTTTTTTTTGTTTTGTTTTCAGTGTCTTTGCTTTGAAGCTTTTGGTTATTTCCCATCATGAAAGACCATATCAAATAAACCTAATAGTTTATTCAGAAGAAAAGTTGCACCCTTAAACTCTTGTCTACATCTTATAGGTGCTTTGTCAATATGCATATTTTTGAATTGGGTTTTTATCACATGAGTCAATATTTTTCTCTTTTTTCTAAAGGAAAGTATTTCCATGGAGTGTTTGATTTTCCCCCTTGCTCAGCGTTGATTGGATTTTCCTTGTTCATCCTTTGCTGAATGAAACAAAGCTGGTGTGTGCCTCATTCTTCACAGTTCTTTTTAGAATTGGCGGGGGTATTTTGTTTTGTTTTCTTACTGTAAGTCTGGGGAAGGGATTTTATTAATTTATTTTGGCAAGATACAGAAAGAGAGAGAGAGAGAGAGACAAGACAAGGTGCCTATTAGAATGCTGGCATTTCTCATGTCACATCCTATACCCAAAAGCTATTTCAAAGGAAAAAAAAATCACGATCTTTCAGGATGGTTCATTTGAATCCGTGCACTCTACCCACCTGGTGGTTATATAGTGAACTGTTACTTTAAAGAGTAGTTTAAACACCAGCCATGTTTGGGGCAGGCTGCTCTTGCAAAGAGAGCAGTACATATAACAGGAGTCTACTGTGTGTGAGATAAGGGGAAAATTCAGCTCACTGACTAGAGGTTTTAATGTGCGAACTCTAGGGAAATAATATATTGACTGTTCCGTGGTGCGCAAGAAAATTGAAGAACCCTTTGCAGACGGAGTGCTTTGCAAAGGATTCTATCTGTTTCTCTTAAAACAAAATCTGTGGCAAGATGTTTGAAATCAGCAGGACGCTTAATGCTGCTTTGTTAAATAATGAGGTAATATTTTGTCACTTTTTTCTGGGCAGCATCTGTTTGGGGTTTTTGTTTTGTTTTTCCCCTTGCTTCATCCCCCCCAACCCCCCCTCCCCCCCATGTTTCTAAAGGATTCTTTTTCTTTCTTTCTTTCTCTCTCTCTCTCTTTTATTTTTCTCATGGAAGTCAAGGAAATACAATTCACGCTTCCATTTCTGTTCCTCCCTTTTGGTGCTTTTGGAGAATTTGGTTGTCTTTTTTATTTGCAGTTTCAGCCGGCTGCTGTTTCCTAGCCCATTGTGCCATGTAAGGCTTCTCCACTGCGCGGAGTAGGTAGTTATTAACGCTGAATTGGCTTCTGGTACAGTCCATCTGGACTCAGTGTGGGAAAGCTGGCTGCCGGCGACTGATGCTGAGATATCTGCAACCTTTGGGATGTGTGCATGGTGGTGAGGGGCTGACTGATATGAGATTACCTCTTTTAAGGGAAATTGTTATTAATGAGTCAAGAAACTGCTCATTTATGGTAAGAGGGATGCAGCCCCACAGCTCTGGGATATCATTTTTAGGTTGCCTTAGCTGCTTGGGTGAGACAAGTTTCTTTCTGTGGTGCTGGAGGATTGTGGCGGAAAAAAAAAAATCATGCATGACTGGGAGACTCGCCTGCCTGATTCTTGAGATAATAAATTGAGAATCTGTTGCTTTGCAAATGTCACACCACTGATGTAGCGGTCAGCCCCTCACTCTGAAAGATGAATGGTACTATTGGAAATGCAATAATAAGGTTGACTTTTCCCAACAATAGGATTCTGCCTTTGTCTTTAGAGAAAAGGCCTCTGAGGACATTTGTGCATTTGTTTGAGGATTCTGTTAAAAGACTCTAGAGTGGAGCTTTTGAGAGAAGTGATCAATATACAAAATGCATGGATATTTTAGCCTAGCAAAACCAACTAATTATTTATACTTGTAATGTAGAGTTCCTATTCCGGAAAAGTGGCCTGTCTCTTTTGGTACACCTCATGTTAATTTATGGGTCACTGAGTGTACCCAGATTAGTATAGATAGGAGAAAAGGGTTTTAAGAAATTGCGACTATTATAACCTGCAGAGAAATACAAAGTAAATATTTTGTTCCAAGTGAGCTGTTTTTATTTGTGTTTGTCAGCATGGTGTTCGTGTTTACTTTTCACAATATTTTGATGTCGGTGAAATCCCACTCAGAGTTTCTGTTGTTGATTTGGGCACCTGTACCTGCCCTGTGTATGTATGGTGAGCTCTTTAGAAGACTTAACCTATGAATCATCCTGAATACACAGTTCATTAGATACGTTAGTACTATTGTGACGTATTGGACTCTATACATTTGCTAAGGAAATTATTTTAAGTTTACTAAATTTAGTATTGTTCCACTTAAAGGGATTATATTTTAATATTTCCACTTTTCTCTTTCATGTAGTTTTGTTTCTAATAGCTGAACTTATTCATATTCAAATCTAATACTTTATATAGTGTACCCTACACATATTGTTTTATGGTGTATCTGTATTTTTAAAAGTGTGTGTATATATGTGAGTGTGTGTATGTGTGTGTGTTCATGACACAGTAGCTTGTAGAGAATAGTTTTCATTTTTTAAAAATGTAAAAGTTATTTCTTTTTAAACAAATTTTCACAGACCCATTTATTCTTGGACTTTGAAGTCCAGAGTATAGCGTGACTTTTGACCTGTATTTTCACTCTGCCCAGTCTCAACACACTGTCAACTCCAGCCAAAGATTATGTTGAATTCTGTCTTTAGTAATATTTGTTACCTCTGTGTATTTATTGAGGAATAAAATGATTAAGTTATGAATTAGATAAATAGGGATAAGTTAGTCTTTTGGACAGAAGTAGAGCACAAACTCCTCAGGTAAGCCACTTGAAAAAACCAAACCAGAACAAAATACTGTACTGCCGGAGGCTTGGTAGAGTAGAGGTTATGAATTGTATAAGATAGACAAACTGTATACATCTCCACACACTTGCTAAACGTCTCTTTGCAAGTCTTTTAAGAGGACACAGAAAAAGAAAAGAAAAGACATCATTTGAAGGAGAGAAGCAACATCACGTGTTCAGTTAAGCAAGATGAGCACTTGCACCAGTTATGAAATGAGATGGTTGTCAAATGCATGTTTCAACTTTATAGCGGTCAGGAAAGCAAAGAGAGGGTGCATTTGGATGGGTTTTTAAAAATTCAGATCATGCCTCTATCCAAGTTGAAAAAAATAAATTCATTTAAATAAATCATTCATCATTCTCTGTTTTGAAAAGCTCAGACAGAAGGC
>NW_006290028.1:983810-999130 GCF_000327345.1 Myotis davidii | reverse complement strand
AAAGAGTTTTCTGAAGCAAACTTTTGTGAGCCTAGTTCATGGAGCAAGCACACTCTCAAACTTGCATTCCTTTGAAACACTGGCCATGTTAGTTGCAGAAGGAGCATTGCTTACTGAAAATCAGCAGTGCTGGGAAATAAAGTTAAAATGTAGATGTATGAGCACATTGAAGTGCTTTTGTTGTATCCTTAAGCCTAGAGGCAGATCATTAAATATGCATTTCGCTAGAAAGCAACTGTCGAGAAAGATAAGGTGGTAGAAAATATTCCATCCTGGAAAAGCCCTCTGTCCGAGGGGTGGGGTGGTGCAGCCCTCAGGACGGGGAGAAGGAGGACACTCCCACTGTTAAGGTTTACAAGCCGCCAGTGACCTGCAGTTGTTACAGTACTTTTGAGCTGGGAGGAGGGAAAAGGTAAAAATACAAGTATGGCTGTTGTTGCTTCAGCCCAGCCTTAATTACCAGACACAAGAAGCAGTTCAGAAATCCCTTCTCTGTTGTTGTAGAGGTCACCAAATCATTAACATCGTCAATCTGGCAGTAGCTAATTTAAATAGCACCTGATGTTGCAACGCCTCCCTGCGTTTCCCCAGCCAATCAGATCCTGCCTTCGGCTGACAGATGGTCCCATAAATGGATGTAAAAAGGGGAAGCTTCGAGCCAATTTCAGCAAGGCTCTGTTCAGTTGTTCTTATCTACATCCTAGAATCAGGGGTTTCAGCTCACTGCTCCTTTTCTTTCTTTCTTTTTTTTTTTTTGTTTTTGTTTTTGTTTCTCTCCCCATCCCCCTAAAATAATTGATTTACTTTACAATCATCCACATTGTGTTTTGTGGATCTTTAAAAATATAAAACAATAGTAGTCATCTAAAAATATATTCTGAAACCTTTGCAAATTTTAAGAGAAGAGTCGAAGCTCTGCGAGACCCAATATTTGCCAATAAGAATGGTTATGGTAGGTATGACTAGATTTATAATCTGTGGTTTGTGCTGCTGGAGGGAAGAAAAGCATCTACACCTTGACCAAGAGTTTAGTTCTCTGCTGCTGTTTGATTCCTACATTTACTGTCTCTTTGTGTAGAGAGTGCGGGTAGGTCCTTTTATTGAGAAGCAGTGGGGAAATAGATTGTCATTTTTAACAGGTCATTGTCAGTTTTCCCTTCAACATAAAGGCATGGGTGGGGTGAAGGTGGGCTGAAATAACTGCTGGTTTGTTGAAAGAGGTTATATTACGTGAGACCAGAATGGCAAAAGAAGGGATTTCTCATTGTAAAGGGAGAGGGGGTTTGTCTACAAGCCTGGGTTTTGTGGGGCAGGCGGTGGATGCAGCCGGGTTAGGAGTCTTTCCATTTCTGTGCTGGGAATTTAAACCTTGAGAGGCAGCAGCTCCTGGATTCTGAGCGTTGAGATGGGCAGTTGTATTTCAGGGGGCTGCGCAGTCAAAACAGCAAAGAGAGTGATTTATTTGGGCTTCAGTAAATGCTGCATCTTGTATTTCAAAGAGTTTCCTGTCATGACCTCATAAAAAAGAGGAGGCGGCTTGTATGTGTAGCGGTGCCTGGCGTGTTGAGTTGTTGCTTCCTTCTCTGGGCAGCGGCTCTGTAAGAAGGAATGTCAGCTTTTACATAACGTTTCTTTCCGCTTTTGACACACTGTGTGAGGGTCCATCTTCTTCTGATCACAGATGGAGTGGAATGGCTTGAAGATGGTAAGTGAAAAGAGGAAGGCAGTGTGGAGATTCCAGCCGATTGTGTGTGTGTGTGCGTGCGTGTGTGTGTGTGTGTGTGTGTGTGTAAGGATGGAGGACTGTGCATCGTAAATCACTGTGCAGATTGTGTGTGTGTGTGTGTGTGTGTGTGTGTACGCGCGCGTGCATTTATTAGTATTTCTCTTTTCCGAAAACCAGAATCCATCTCCAAGTGTGATGGCACTGCATGCACACCAGGCACTCATGCTGCCTCTTCCACAGAACACACATTTTAGCCAAGCGAGGTTGGTGTCTTTTTTGACAATCACAATGTCACGGCCGCTGTTGGCTGGCGGGTCCACTGCCTCTGTGAGCTTTCAATGGAAGTGCACGACCGTTAAAGTTAAAGGCACATTTCTTTTTCAGTCTCCGGCTGGGAGTGATGGGGAAGGCTAGGAATGAGGGGTAGAGGAGGTGAGGGTCAGTACCAGCAGATGCATTGTGAAACAGGACTTTGGGATGTGGAAGGGGAAATGGAAAACCTTTCTGCCAAAGTAGTAAATCTATTTTTAGCATCTTTTTCTGAAGAGAGAGGGGAAAAAAAGGAAGAAGCAGCAGCAAGGAAACTCCTTGCGTGTCACTCCTCGCCTGATGTTGACCCTGAAGATATGGCACAAAATGGCAAGATCAGATGCCGCGAGTGCTCACTTTGACTTTGAATTTTTACCAGCAGTATCTTTCGTGTGGTTTCAAAACTGGGTGTGGGGAGAGGCTGTAAATTCATATCCCTCTCACTTATTTCTCACTAGAAAAGCCTGGGGAGGACTTTTCGCTCTGCATAGATGTTATAACAAAGCTGTGGTCTTTTTCCCATTCTTAGAGGATTGCCTTTGTCTGGCTGCTTGTTTTGATGGGTGTAAAACAAATAAGATTAGACCGAGCAGCCCAACTGAAAGCGATAGCTGGGAGGAAAACCCAATGAAAGGTTGCCGGGGAAACGAACAGAGGAAAAGCCGAGTAGGGAGCAGGTGGCTATCATGAGAACACACTGCAAACAGTGTAAAAAGGGAGGGGGGCACAGGACCTTGATTATCTTTGCTGTTCTTTGTGGCCAGCCCAACTTTAATTATTCTTTATAAATAGGTGTTAATTACATTTCTAACTTTGGCTTACAGTGATTTTTAGAAATCTATTTTTAAGCATCTGTTCTGTCTCCCCTGTTTTTACTTCTTCTTCTTTTTTTGTTTAAAAAACAGAGAGAGAAGGAGAGGGGGAAGGGAGGGTAGGGAATCTTGCTCACTCTCTCTCTTTCTCTTTCTCTCTCTCTCTCTCTCCTTTTCCCTGCTGTGAAACTGTACGTGCAAAAAATCGCAAGGAATCCTACGAGGCTATTTGAAAAATAATGTAAATTATATTGAATGAAGTTGACGGAAGCATAATAAACTCCCACAGCTGATAGGTTCTGAAAATGATTTCTTAAAAATTTCCAGCAAATATCCATCCATAGGTAGAATAGGTTTACCCTAAACAATGATTTTGTGCTAGGTGAGAGTGGTATTTTGACTAAATCAGATATTGATACTACAGTTCCAAGGAGTTCACTGTATCTCTCATTTTACTTTTAAAAATAATAAATGAAAACCTGTATTCTAGCCTTTTGCTGTGCCTCTCATATCTCCAGCCACAGATCCATAAGCTGCCCTTGCAACCACTGCCTTCTGTTGGGCATTTGGTTGCGATTCTGATCTTGGCATAAACTGAGTGAAAAGCTGATTTTTTTTCCGTGTCTCTGAATGTCTGGGACCCATGTGTGCGCTGGTGACAGGCATCTCTCGCTTTTTCTTGAAGCGTGCTTTACTAGTAGTCTCTTTTTCTCGTGATGGTGGGTACCAGAAGGACGGAAAGGTATAGTACTCAGGCGAATAGGATGTAACGTAAAAGCAACTGAAACCATGATCTGTCACGATTTCTTCCTCGTAGACAAACTTGATACAGGATCAGGTAGCTAATTTTAAGTCCAAAAAGGAGAGATTAAAAAATACTGAAAGATAGTAAAAGGTTAAGAAATATAATTGGCTTTATTGAAATTATTCTTAATTTTTTACTCTCTCCATTGCAAATTTCCGCACACTCCTCCGACCCCAATTCTTTACTCCTTGCCAATGCTTCTTTTTGTTATATCTTCTTAGTGGGAGATTTTTTATTCAAATTTGTTTTGACTCTTGGGATAAACATAAATAAAAATATTTTTGTCATTTACTTGAACCTTGCTCTCATATTTTGAGTGTGTGAACATGTCGCTATTAAAAAAAGAATTGTTTTTATTATCTCTAATACAGATTTTTTTTCTGAGAATTTTTCAGCATTTTTTAGTTAGGGTAAAGCAATGCCTATCGGCACTGTCCCCTAAGCTTGGGTTGTCAAAAAGACACGTGGTTCTACTGATGACCTTTTCCACTTCTTTGTCTTAAAAATATTAATGCCTGCTACCTGCATGTGGAGGTGCGCCTTGACTTCAGCAAGTGTGCATTTATTGAGAAATGAAAATCTGATTGGAAATGTTTCTGCAAAAAACACCTTTTCATCACAGTTTTAATGATCAGAATGTCCGTATATCTCATTGTAAATAATAGCTAAGTCATTTAATATTTAAATTTTGAAAGGGTGAAATGAATGTAGGTGGGGAAAGAGCTGAAAAATTCCTTTGAGAATTAGTGATTCACAAAGCAATTTTAATTAAAAACAAAACTAAAATAAAAAAAAACTAACAAACCTTAACCGTTCATTTCTGATCTCAGTCCCATTCATTCCTAACTGCCATTCATTCAAGTCATCCTCCTGGCCAAATATAGATGAGCTTATTTTTGTTTGATAGTTTTCCAAAACCTTCAAACTTTTTTCTTTCTCTATAACACTTCTTTGGTCCTTTGAATATTCAAGGATTTTGTTATGAGAGGAAGGCCAGATTGTTGTGAGGTAATAACAATAGTATATTTTGTTAAAGAAAAAGAGAGAAAATTAGCTATGCATTTGCATTTTATTTCTAAATTCAGTCTTGTAATAGGGTTTGGGACGTGTTAGACTTCAGATATTTTAAACTTAGCATTTCTATTGGGGGTAATCTATTTGAAATTTCAAATCTAGAAGTCATTGCATGAACATTGTGTTGTGTGTGTGTTCAATATTTCTGAAAGAATTTGAGGGTAAATTAAGGGTTTTTTTCTCAGTTAAGAGTTACTGTGAACAATGAAAGGGTTTCCTCCGGCAAGTCCTTTTCTTTGGTTTTTATTTCTTCCCTTTGCACTATTTCCTTATTGTGGGTGTATTCTCTTCCTGTATGGAGACTAAATGCTATTCCGCCCATAAGGAGATATGCTGCTTCAATTAGTCCTTTGCATCTTAATGCTTTATTTTAATTTTAAAAATTAAATAAATTATCTGTGTGTACCACCAGTAAGGAATGGTGGTCTTGATAGAGGTCATTGTGCATGGACAGAAGTACTTTGGCCTTGACAAATTTCTTCCTCGGGCCCAATGATCTGTGGCCACCTAGCACTTATTTATGTGCCTGGACACTTAATATGTACATTTGTTGGTGACATCGACAGTGGATGCTAGACATATGAGGGTGCGCTGGCAAATGCTGCAATGCAGTATTTTTCCCCAATGTCATTGAGAATTTGGGGGGTATGAAGGGACATAAACATTCTCAGGCTTTTATCTTACTGTTTCCCAGTTGATGGGCCATATCATACAGAATTGGCCTATTCCCCTTTTGAAATCGGTCAACATTTTATTGCCACTATCCATTCTCCCATCCGTTTGAGAGACATGCGGAAAGTATACGTATGAGAGAGACACTGCGTGTGTATCAGCGTAAGCATGTATGTTTCTAGAATCCTGCACCTGTCTTACGCTTTTCTTATTTGGTATAACCAAATGTGTATATACATACATGCAAGTATATATACATTCAAAAGTGGAAATAAAACCTAACTGGGCTGGCTCCCCTTATGAAGAGGCATCTTCTCCTCACAAACTCTAAGAGCTATCTTATTAGAAAAAGGCAAAACTTCCTCAAAAAGATATAGCCAGACCCTGTAGACTTCTATTAATAACCAAACATTTTTCTTGAAGACTATTAACGTTAAAATCTATAATCATATTTAAGAGCTAGAAGCTACCCTTTTAATCATGGGCTGGATACGAATGAAAACGTATGAGTATATAGAAGGAGAGTTGTTTTTGCTTTGGAGCATTTGAACCTAATCTTTAACCATTGGTAAAAACAAACAAACAAACAAAAAAACCCAAACAAACAAGGAGAAGATGGGTGGCTGTGGTTAGCATCTCATGCTTTGTTTTGTGAGTTTGTGGGGTGTGTCTCTGTGTGTGTGTGTGTGTGTGTTGAGAACATCTTTGTATTTTTAAATTCTCAGCGTATTTTAAGGTATAAGGCTTTTATAGGTCAGCAGCTCTCTACGGGTAAAATGAAAGGTGATCTGTGGGTGGTTAGGTGGGTGGGAGTTGTCACAGCAGTAATTGTCATAAATTAGCCATCTAGAAATGGAAAGAAAAAAAGGCTGGAGGACAAGAGTGGAGCGGGGTAGTACCAACATGTGGGTCTGCCCCTTGCCGTTATAAGAGCTAATGAGTGATAAATTTGAACTGGTGTTGTTCCGGATGCCAGATAATTTCTCAGAACCTTGACTTTGCAGATTCATTACTTCCTTGTTTGCTTGTTCACACCTTTAATTATATCCAGTTTGGGATGCTAGCTGGGGGCACCAGAGACGAGCCATTTTGTTTATTGTTTATCTCATTAAGTATTCAGGCAGTGTGCTCACAAAAGCTTTGGAGCATCAGTGTTAGGAATCAAACGCTTCGGAAATGGAATTGTTACAAAAGAACAAAAAATGAAAAAGCAGTCAGCCAGCCAGCTAGCTTGCTTTGGATGTTCACATCCACTCAGCTCAATGGGAATATTTATGCTGTTTCTTGTACATTCATTGAGAAATAACTTAAGTTGTATCAGTGCTCCTATAACAGGCTGGCAGCTTTCTCTTCCTCTCCTTCTCTTTTGCCCATGATCTCCCTCCAACCCTGAGAGTTTGCCTTTTGCCAGACCATTTTAGAACTGACCATTTTTGCTTTGGGGAAGATTATTATTCAGATCCTTGTTGTATCTAATATCAGAGCTATTTCTACCCTCCTCACTACGGATCCTCCCTCTGCAAGAATCAAGAAATGCTGAATGCCATAATGGGATTTTTAAATAATTGGTTGAGAAAGCAGTGAAAACGTTGGAGATATAAGGTCAGTGCGGTTATTGTGCTTGGGTTTTGTTATTGTTTGGGGGAAGCCTTATTTTTAACCATAAAAATAAAATATGAAACTAGCACATATAATGTTTTATCCTCACTTGAGGGTATTTTTAGTGATTTGAGAGAGAGGAATGGATAGAGAGAAAAAGAGAGGAGAGAGAGTAACATTGATCTGAAAGAGAAACAATGATCGGTTGTCTCCTGTACGCACCCCAGCCGGGGATCGAACCTGCAATCTAGGCATGTGCCCTGACCGGGAATCGAACCCGCAACTTTTAGGTGTATGGGATGATGCTCCAATCAACTGAACTACCAGGCCAGGGTTATATTTTTTTAATGGAAATAAATCACAAGTTATAGGTCTCTCCTGAAAATAAATTCTCTTGGACTCTTAGTTTGAAAATAACATTTAAAATTGAGCTTAATTTTTAAATTACTCATTTTAAAGTTATAAAAAAATGTAATTCATACATTTTTTCTATAAAAAGAATAGTTCTTTTTTTCAGGATGTGAAGAACGAGGGAAACAATTCCAGCCAAGATGGTGAATTCTGAAAAAAACACCACAGCTGAGAGGTTTCCTCTCTCTGGGAACTTTGTGGGATTGAATCCACTCCTGCTCATTCTATGAATCAGTTCCCTTCGACTGTCTACTCTTCTCTAACAGCTAGCCCTTGAAGTTGTTTTGTCAACAGTGTTCATAGTAGAGGCTGACGATCATTTTTGTTGGATGAAGATGTATTTGTTGAGGACTAACTTATGTGCCTTTCTTGGAACGTACAATTCAGGGTCACTATTTCTTTTTCTTCTGACACTGATCAAAAGACATAGTTAGAGGCTAAGTCCCTGTGATTGGGGATAAAGTTGGGGTGAGGGATTTTAAGGTTGGATGTTACACAATGAGGTTTATGTCAAATTATGAGAAAAGACCTGTTGGAACGTTCAAGTACAGAAATGTATTTCCTTTCGTATTTATAAGAGTCTAGGCATGACTGCAAAAGATAAAAGTAAAGGATCTGGACATTTTTGTCTATAAGACTCCATGTATCCAGCTGTTCACCCTCAGGAAAAAGTACAGTTTGGACAGTTGGAAGGAACTTATTTTCCATCAGCTGGCTGATGGAGTTTGGGTAGAACCTGTTAATTTTACAGAAATAGGAATGCTTCGCTTCTGACAGAAATGATTCTTTGAATGCCTTTCCCCATGTTAGCTTCTAAGGAGGACCCGAGAAGTTAGTGACCCTCTTGGCATGCCCCTGTGCAATCTATAAGCTTGTTAGTGGAGCAGAAATCATAGAGTCTCTTTGTCATACACACTTAGATATTGCATTCAGTGTATGAGAGAGAGAGCGAGAGAGAGAGAGAGAGAGAGAGAGAGAGAGAGAGAAATAGAATGGCAGCCATGACCCTCACTGCACCCTAGGATGTACCAATAATGGCATCTCAAGTAGTCTGTGTTTTCCTAAGCTGCCAGTATAAACCCTTTAGAGTTTTGCTTTCTAATTTGTAAATGAAAAATAACAGGCTCCGTTGAACATTTTTTCGAGTGCCCCCTTTGAAGATACAGTAGTAGTAAATAAGCGTTCATGATAAACTTTAGCTTTAAATGCTATTTAAAAGCCTGTAGTGGAAAGCCTAAGAACTTGCAATCTTGACTAATGAAACTTTCAGTAGGAAAGTGCTCACTTAAAATGGAGTCAACTACTAAGTCTCTGCAATTTGTGATTTTGACAAGATTTGACTCATCCTTTCTGTGTTACTTTTTGTAATGCAGCCAACCACACAAATAAAATTCTGGATATTGGACATGTCTTAGTTATCTCTGTTGTTGCATTCGGTACAGATAGTACAATTCCCACAAGTCCAGATTCTTACTGTAACACCAAAAACAAAAGTGATATTTATGAATAATATTGGGAATGTTGTCCTCATAGTAACCGTTCCCCAAAGGAAGCTTTACATAAATGTGCATTTATTATTCAGGATATTAAAAGGGATTCCTTAGCTTTTGCTTTTTAATTTGGGCTAAAATATGTAAATTGGTTTTATTTTGGAGTTTCTCTGTTTTACGTGGCTTTGGGGGAGGATAACTTTCTAGCTTGATTATATTTTAATCACCTCTGTAATGGAGAAGGTTCTAATCCTGAAAACAACCTGGTTATTGTGATTAGGACCCAAAGGGCCAGTCTGCAGATGGGACTAAAAACACATTACATCGACTTGTACGTGTAGAAAAATTAGATTTGTTTCTACTAGATACCGTTATTCCCATGTCTTTGTTGGCAGGGGCAGCTCAGAGGCCAAGGAACCATGAGTCTGTCTCTGGACCCAAGGGATCTTCGTGGTGTGTGTGCACAGGCAACCCTCTGGAGAGATGGCTCTTTGATTTAAGAAACCAGGAAGTTCAAAGGACTTTAACGTCAGGTGGATTTGGGTCAGAATCCTGCCTTTTCCAAGTAGTAATTGGGTGATCTTGGAAGAGGTATTTCAGCTTTCTGAGCCTCAATTTCCCACCTTTAAGATGGGAGTGGTAATGCCTGATTCATGGAGTTTCTGTGATGATCATTTGGGAAACGATATTGGAAGGCACCAGTCATACACAGAACCTGTATATCAAAGGTGCTTAGAGGGCATTAGAGGTCCCTTCAGTATATCAGTCTTTCTGCTCAGGCCAGATGTCCTGGGGAGAAGTGACATCACATGTTACCCTCATAGTCTCCATCTTCTCCCCAAAACTCGTGGGGCAGTGTGACTCATGGTGGCTTTTAAACATAGACAAGCCCTCAGTTTTTCTCTGGGATTGTGTGGCTTTAAGTTTTCTGCATTCTCCTAGGATTTTGGAAGTTATGTCTATGATTTCCTTCAAAATTAGAATTAATATGGGATGTAGTCATTAAAAGAGAAAAAAGGTGAATATAAAATTAATTTTAATCAGTGCTATTTTTTTAGTTTCATGAAAGAGTCTGTCGGGAAATTCAGAAGTCAACCAGAAAGAAAAATGGGTTAAGGCTAATTGATATGGTCTCAATGTTAGCCATAGATAGATATAGATATAGATATAGATATAGGTAATATAACCTGTGAGTTATTTGACTTTGGCCCAGAAACCAACTTACTTCGGAGCTATTTTTCCCCCTTAATTACATCAGCTTTTTTTCTCTATTCCTCTTGTTTTCCTAATAGGGTGAATTTTGAAGTTCTCTCTCTCTCAAGGAGTAGTGAAGAGGTTGAAGCAAAAAGTGGCTTAATGAGATTTTTCTAACATGCCATCAGTTTTCCTTCTCCTGCTTGGTGAGGCAGGGTGACGGATGGCTTTGGCCGTGCAAACAGCTCCAGAAGTGATCAGATTGACTGAAGAGGTGTTGGAGATGTGAGCAGAAGGCTGGCCCTCAATTTATTACCCTCCCATTTGAAGGGGAGGGAAGAGAAAGAAGGAAAATCACCCCCAAGGCACTGACGTAGCTGTTGATCACACACACTTGGAAGGGGTAGCGGGTGGTGTCAAGCCAAGCTTAATTTTGCACCTTTTTCCCAAGGCTCTGGAGGGTGAATATATAGGCACATTAAATAAATTCACAAACTGTTTTAAATTTGGACCTATTGCTGTGACCAGTGTGGGCAAGGAAACAATACAAAGAGTCCCTAAAGGGGTTCAAGACTTAAACTAAAAACATAGCCTTAGAACAGTGATGGCAAACCTATGACACACGTGTCAGAAGTGACACACGAACTCATTTTTTTGGTTGATTTTTCTTTGTTAAATGGCATTTAAATATATAAAATAAATATAAAAATATAAGTCTTTGTTTTACTATGGTTGCAAATAACAAAAAATTTCTATATGTGACACAGCACCAGAGTTAAGTTAGGGTTTTTCAAAATGCTGACACGCCGAGCTAAAAAGGTTCGCCATCACTGCCTTAGAACATTGTTTTAATGTCATGGATTTTGAATTACACTCCATACCATCATGGTAAGGATGTTAAGGGGAGTCATTTTCTTTCCTTCAATTTCACCCTTAAAACAAGGGGGAGGGGCTCTAAATTGATCTGATCCTCCAAGTGTCATTTTGCAGGCTGGATGCTTTTATAAGAAAGACCTTTACTGTGAAACAGACAGACAATAGAACTTTTCTCTTTCCATGTGTACCTATTTCAAAGTTTCACCAAGGTTCTCCTAGGGATTTTGTAAGCAGCCTGTAAATGGTGCACAAGGTGATTGATTTTTAGAATGTGATTGATTTTTAGAATGTGTTTGTATGGGCAGAAATATATCTGTGGAAGGGTCTTGACTTTGAAGAAAGGGTAGTATAAGAGCTGTTTTTGCATAGGTTAGCCTCGAAAAATCTCACACTTATTAAGGAAAAGGCCAGAAAGAAATAATTGAGTGAGAGATTTGAGCAGGTGAATGGGCAGGAGAGTGGATATCCTTAGTATATTCTTGCTAGATAAGTGTTTGTATTATTAAAAATTGAAAATTCATCCATATTTAAGCCAATACTTGAATCTCAATTCCTTCCTGCTTTATACCTCTGGCTTAAGGTTATCTGCAAGAAAAAAAAATAGCCTTTGAGCTAAGAAGAGCTTTAGTAAAATCTTTTTAAAAGGTCTCCAATTAATGAATTTTGGAGGTATGGACTCACAGTTGGTATATTCTTAACAGTATTCTTCCTAAACCATTTGCTTGTGTGAATATTCCAAGAACAGAGGAGCAAGTTTGCATTTCTAGGACTTCAGCTGTTCCCAGCACAGTTCTACTGAAGTGGACCTGTGACGGTGGAGATCATTTCTCACATCCACTTAACACTGTATAATTTGTGTCCGATGGTGTCAGTTTGATGTCTTTAATGTAGTTAGGACAGGTACTGTTAACCCTTTCTATAGAAAATAAAGCTCAGCCACCTGCCTTAGGTTATATGTTCAGCAATATCGGAAGCCCTAGCTCCCGAGTGTTTGGGAATACATCTAGCTTGGCCAAAGTTCACTTCTCAGGGGGTGACAGGGAGTGGAAAGCAATTCATTTTCTAGATCAATTTTTCCCGTGTGGAATCAGCCAACACAATTGCATGTCTATTGCATAGAAACCACATTCTAGGTGCCCCTTGGAATGTGGCAGCATTTAATATATATTCCAATGTAGTCGATAAGGACAATAACAGGCAGGGTGCAAAATGTGTCTTGGCTGAGGAGGTATAATGGACAACAGAGAGAGACCTTCTTTCTTGTTGGGGGAAGGAAACAAGGCTTCATGGAGGCCTTGAGTGGAGCCAGGAAGGCTAGGTAGGCAGAAGAATTAGGAGAAAGGAGAATTCTGTGTGGAGGGAAGAGTAAGAGTGAAGACACCAAGATGGGAACTTGCTTAAGGAATGACAAATATTCTGGTGCAAATGCAGCTTAGGATGTATAAGCATAAAGCCAGAGAGACAAGTAGAAGTTATGATTTAGAACGCATAGGGTGTTTTGACTCAGTTTCGACTTTGTTTGAACTGATAGCTATGGGAATGTCTTAGGTCAGAGAACTATAGTTTCCTGATTGTCTTGCAGGGTCAGGAGCTGTCTTTATTGAGTCATGATTTCTCAGAAATTGAAGTCACCCTAAAGATGTTTCTAAAGTAGATATTGGTTATTCAGAGGGAATCATCATTAAAGAACTATTCTAATCATAGGGTGATGTTATGACGATGATGCTCATTGGTGGAGTCACATTGCGAATTGCTTTTAGGGTTACAGTGCCAAAAACAGTAGGAGGAAAAATATCAACTTTATTTCAGGTGGTAAAGAAATGTGCCATTGAAGGAGTACACTGCTTTCTCTCACCAACAGGTACCATGCTTATTTTGTGGGATAATGTGTGCCCAGATGGGCAGTGGTTTGGGAGTAAGCTTATTTCCTCCAGAACAGAAAAACACCTATTAAACATCCAAGTGCATGTATCAAGTTATGCTTGTCACTCCTGGTAGTCTGTGAGCCCTGGAGGGCAGAGATCATGTCAAGTGCTCTCTTATTTAAATGTTGGGCACATAGTAGGTATTCAATAAATGTTTGTTGAATTTAGTTATAATTTTTTTAAAGATACTGAACCACAGTTAGAAGACTTGTGAGTCTTGGGTCTGTCATCAACTTGCGGGAGTCTATTTAGTCCAAGTCACCTAACCTTCAGTTTCTTAATATATAAAATGGAATTAATAGAACTTCAGAGCTTAATGGGAGGGTCAGTTAAACTATATCCTTGATACATTCTAAGAGACAGATAATAATATTAGTAAATTATTAGTTTCTAGTTTTGCCAATTATTTTACTAGATCTTGACCAGAATTTAAAGAAATTAAAACAATAGCATGCTAGAATGGAATATAATAGAAAAGAAAATATCAGTGGCTGATACTTAATAAGGTTAAGTATTATAAAACTTTTGCTTCAGTTATCTGTGTTCTGAATTGTGATATGAAGTTCAATATAATTTTTGTTTTGTTTTGTTGGATCATGGTCAGTAAAATTTGAGAACTCCTGTTCTAGATGATAGTGAGCTCTGTGTTATCCCAAGGGAGAAAAACTCAACTTTTTTCAGAGCTATACAATATAAAATCTCTAGAATCTTCCCAAATTATTAAAGAAAGGATGATTTCTGACTATTTCAGAATTGATGTGGAACATTGTATTCTAAGTCTTTGACAAATTGATGTCTGTATGGTATATGTTGGGGTTTGCTCTTAATCAGAATATTTAACTAGCAAACCTCATTTGTTGTCCCTGCTACCCAGTTGAAGCTACAATAATAATGATGACAACAATAAGTAGTGGAGGTGACCTAGAGGTAAGACGGGAAATAATGAATTTAGCTTTGATTTCTGGAGCTCTAGTTATGAATCAGGCACTGTGCCTTACCCACAGCATCACCTTTAATCCTTAAAACAATCTTAAAAAGTAAATGTTAATTTTCCTATTTTATGGATAATCTAACTGAAGTTTTGAAAGGTAAATTAAGGTTACATAGCCAGTAATTGATTAGGGCAGGATTTGATTTGAACCCAGGTCTGTCTAATTACAGAACAAAATTTAAAAGATTTTTTTCATTCCATGAAAATTTATTAAAATGCCTACTATGGGTTAGCATTGTACTGATTTACAAAGATAAGTGATTCAATTTACAAAGATAGGTGGTTCAGTTGGTCTCTGTCTTAGAGGGTTCCCTGGCTGCCCTTGAGGTTTTACTTCACATGAAAGTGGGTAAGATATTTAATCACAAGAGGGACAGGCTCAGAGACTTTCTTGCGGTGTATTTTATTTTGGAAGTACTGAGAAAAGTGCCTAGCACATAGTAGGTATTCAATAAAGATTTATTGAATTATATTGACGTTGGATTAATTCTCACTTGGGGACTGGGGAGGGAATGGGAGAGTATTGGGAAAACTTTGTGTTAAAGAATGTCCTTCCCTACAAAGTGGCAGATGCACCTGTCCTAACGCCATTCAGTGTCTTTTGTAGCAACTAAACCTGGCAGCAGAAAAGAAGCCAACCAGAGCTCAATATCTCAAATTATAAACTTCAACTTTCCTTCAGGGAGAGAGAATGTTTACCATCTTAGTATGGGAAGAGAATCCTGTGGTAGAGTCATATAGAGAATAATAAATGAAGGGCAGTCTTCCTTACATTGAAAAATAATAATTACTATTGTTATCATTATTATTGTTATTTTTACTGTACCACTTGCTAACCTTTATAACCATTGGCAAGTGACATGATTTCTCCGTTTCCACATTTTTAAAACGAGTTATACCTCTCAGGGTTGTTGTGGGTATTAAATAGATTCAGTAGGAAAGGAGATACAGCCCCCTGCCCTCAAGGAGTAGAATGTCTGGGGAAAGTGGGACTTAGATTCCCACCACAGGCAAAGGCCACTCCTGAACAAATGCAACACCCTGCAGTCTGCCTGGTGGAATGTATATGATTGCCATGCATGTCTCATTTGCATCATTAGAAGTTCAGATTTATTGAGGTGAAGGTGCTGTGATAATGACCTTTTTATCTCCCCCTACTTTTAAGCCTCAGCCTTTGCTGTTGGCACAAGGTTACCTACATAGTCATTGCTCAATGAATCCAGCCCAATTCAGCAAATATTTACCAAGTTGTTCAAAGCACTGGGGGAGGGAGAATAACATTTGCTGAACGGAGTTGAGTTGGAAACGACCTTAGAGTACAAAAGGGGAACAGTATCATGAGGTGGTGATGAACTACACTTGTGCTAAAAATGCCCACGATCTATTCAGGAAGAAAAATAGGGCCCCAAAGAAAATTCGGCAGTGAGCAAAAAAAA